>NW_027171864.1:67500-95000 GCF_036898095.1 Palaemon carinicauda
GATTCTCCAGGGACCCCACCTGTTGGTGGGTAACTCATTCTTGGCGAGAAATGTAGGATCCGGAAACAGGTTCAGTTCTCCCCTATCCAGGAACGGAACACGACCTGCCTCTCTCGAGAGGGCTACAATCTCACTAACCCTGGCCCCGGATGCGAGTGCAAAATAGGAAAATAACCTTTTGTGTCAAATCCTTTAACGCACACTCTTCATTGCTCAACAGAGAAGCGAAATGAAGAACTTGTCTAAAGACCATGAAATGGGCTTTGGAGGTGCTGAAGGTCTGAGCCTAGCACAGGCTTTCGGGACTTTATTAAAGATCTCGTTACCTAGGTCGACCTGGAAGGCATATAGAATGGGTCTTGTCAAAGCAGACTTACACGCTGAAATCGTGTTAGCTGCCAATCCTTGACCATGGAGGTGGAGAAGAAAGATAAGCAGAAATCTGTCAAGATCTCTTGTGGATCCTTCGCCTTGACAAAAGGCCACCCATTTTCTCCAAGATGACTCATATAGCCTTCTAGTAGATTTGCAATTATATTCCTCACGGAAGTCTATGCTGGCTTTCGAAATCCCGAAACGCTTTCTCACCGCTAGGGAGAGAAAATCGTGAGCTGCAGGGTCCGGGTTTTCTGTAATGAAGCGCAGACAGTTGACTTCTGGACTCGCTGGATCAGAACTGTATCTGGTAGCGGTACAAACTTAAGCTACAGTTCCAATGCCAGGGGGAACCACACGCTGTTTGGCCACTTGTGGGCCACTATTGCCGCTACCCTTTGAAGGATCTCAGTTTGTTGAGGACCCTCAACAGAAGGTTGTGAGGAGGGAACAGATAAATCTTGGACCATCTGTTCCAGTCGAGGGACATCGCGTCCACTGCTTCCGCTAAGGGGTCCTCGTACGGGGCACTGTCATGGGTAGATAGAATAATATAGGAAAGAATGTTAAAACACGTGATTTTTCTACTCTTAGAGAAGCAGAGAGAGAGAGAGAGATAAGGTCCCGCTATTGTTTATTGAAGCTGCCATCGTCAAGTTATGTGCCTAGGTTGGAGGTCTTTGAGCACAACGAACCCCTGTCTATAGAGGACCAAGGAACCTGTAGAGAATAAGTGTGTTTGTCGCCGAAAAGAAGTACATTAGCCGAAGGAGTCAACATTATGGAATTTGATTACACCAGCAGAGCGTTCGTCTAGGTGTTATCAGCGGTTTCAAGGAACACCAAAGAGGATGAAGAAACGAGAAAATTTCCTTATATGGACCTGTCCATAGTTAACCCCTCCCATACAGGGATATATAAACTTCCACGCGATCAAGAGAGAGAGGACAGTACGAAAAAGAGACGAGGAAGAAACCCAAGAAAGAAAGAGAGAGAGAGGGCGAACAAGCTGAGTGAAGAAGAGAAGGCGTAAGGACGAGAATGCAGACGTAACCAGCTTTGTCCGAGATGTCCTAACGAGTTGCCTCCCGCCCTCATTACCCCCGACGAGCCGCCAGACCTGAAAACATCTCCGTTCCTGTCAACCGTCGAGAGCTGCTGCGAAGAGTAGTATATTCTTTTTGTTTTATTTATCTACCATCTTGACTGTTCCCCTATTTGCTGGAGTGTAGTTTAATCAAATGATTCTCTTTGTTTAGTTCAGTGCTTCCTAAGTACTCAATCAAGAAACATTCACCTTTGACTAGTTGTAAATAAAATTATGTTTTCTTTTGCGAGTTTTCTTTCTATATTTCCTATTGTCTCTAATTGGTTGTAGTTGAAAAGTCCCCATTTCGTTAATTAATTCAACAGAATCTGGTTCGATCCCCACGAGGATCGTAACAGTTGGCGACCTTTGCCAGAATTTTCGACTACATAACCAATTGAAACAGGGAGAATATAGAAAGAAACAGAATGAGTGCGATTACGAGAGATTTGATAGATTCAGGTAAACTTCTTGGTCTAGATGGCGATGATCTCTGTGATTATGTTATTAAGAGAGAACAGGAAACGTTTGAGAGAGATGAAAGAGCAGCTGAAAGAGAAGAAAATGAAAGAAAGCGAGAAGAAAATGAAAGACAGCGTAAGCATGAGTTAGAAATGGCTCGTTTAAGACAAACTCTTCATAACAGTCGGTCAGGTAGCAGATCAGGGAGCAATTCATCTTTAAATAGTGACACTGATAGTTTAGATATGAGTGCAGTGCTTAAACTTATACCGAAATTTGATGAGGAAGATGTTACGAAATATTTTATGTCTTTTGAAAAGTTAATGAACAGAGTAGGTGCTCCTAAAAGACAGTGGACTTTGTATTTACAATCAGTTTTAAGTGGTAAAGCACATTCTGTGTATAGTTGTTTGTCTGAGGATGAAAGTGAAGATTATGAAACTGTGAAAGAAACCGTACTTAGTGCATACAGATTGGTACCAGAGGCGTACCGTAAGAAGTTTAGAAGTTTGAAGAGAGATGATACTAGTACTTATGTAGATTACGGAAAGAAGTTAGAAAGATCGTTTTGTGATTGGTTGACTTCCGCTGAAGTCGATAATTTTGAAGATCTCAAGAACTTAGTTTTGCTAGAAAGTTTCAAAGATAACATATCTCCAGACATCAAATTATATATAGAAGATAGGAGTGAAACATCTTTTGCCGGTGCTACGAGATTAGCAGATGAGTATAGTCTCACAAATGGTTTAAGTGGCAGTAAAAAGAAAAACGATCTTTTGTCAAGTAAGGCACAACATAGTAAAAGTAGTTCTAGCAATAACGATAATAGGAACAGGGATTATTATCATTATTATTGTTACACGTGTGGGAAGGAAGGTCATATTTCTCGGTAATGTAGGAGCCAATGGGCAGTCAGTAATTCAGAGGTCATTTGTTACAATTGTAATAAGAAAGGTCATATAGCTAGGAATTGCACAGTAGAAAGTACGAATGTGAAAAAACCTGTGTCACTAGTTAATAATCTTTCTTCAGGAAGGAATAATCTCTTGAAAGAAACGAGGAAACATTATGGTGAATTTTTGTCTGAAGGTTTAATTTCTTCTCTTAAAGGAGGTGATTCGAGGGAAGTAGTTTTGCTTAGAGATACGGGAGCGGCCGTATCACTCGTTAGGAGAGAGAGTGTACCAAGGAATGTAATAATCAGCATGAAAGAAAAAGTTATGCTAGGTGGGTTTCCGAACACTTGTGTAGTTTGTCCTTTGTTAAAGATGAAATTGGAAAGTCAGTTAGTAACAGGAAATGTAAAACTAGCAGTCGTGGATACTTTGCCCGTAGACGGCGTTGACATTATTGTTGGCAATGATTTAACTACCTCCAAGTGTGTGAATCCTATTTTGAGTGAAATTCAAGTGCCTGAGATGATAGTAACCAGGTCAGGATTAGATACAGATATTGACTACGGTCATAGGTTGTTCGAGGATTCGAACGTAGGTGATAGAGGCAGTGATGATGAGCTTAGCATAAGTGTAGCTGAGGAAACTGACTTTACAAATGTTGATGATGTGAACAGAGATGATGATGAAGCTGTGGAAAGAAGTGATGTACAGATTAGTTTTTCAGAAACTAGCTTATTGAGTAAGGATGAACTAGTTAGGATGCAGAGGGAAGATGAAACACTAACTAGAATTTTTGAATGTGAATTGGATGATGAACCTGAAAATGTTTGTAAGGAAACATTTAGTTTAAAAAGACGAACTTTTGTGTCGCTATGTTCGTCCTAAGACAGGTAGCAAAGAGGAGGTCATAGAGCAATTAGTAACTCCTAGGAAACTTCGTGAATCAATTTTGAAATTAGCACATGATGAACAAGGACATTTAGGAGTAAATAAAACATTCAAGTGTATAACTAAAACGTACTTTTGGCCTAAAATGAAAAGTGACGTGAAGAGATATGTTTTAAGTTGTCACGAATGTCAAATGGCTGGCAAACCTAATCAAGTAATTCCCCGGGCACCGTTATGTAATATCCCATCGGTAGGAGAACCTTTTGAGAATGTCGTAATTGATATCGTAGGCCCTTCGCCCAGGAGTATGGGAGGGAATATCTATCTATTAACAATCATTGATAGACTAACACGATATCCAGAAGCAATCCCAGTAAGAAGTTGCAATGCAAAAACTGTAGTTAAACGCTTGCTGAACTATTTCTCTAAAGTTGGACTTCCTTGCGTTATACAGAGTGATAATGGTAGCAATTTTGTATCAAAGTATTTCGGAGATAAAATGAAAGAGTTAGGGATTAAACTTGTAACTTCCACCCCCTACCACCCTGAATCACAAGGAATTGTTGAACGTTTTCATCAAACGTTGAAAAGTTGCTTAAGGAAGTTGTGTAATAATTTTGAGCATGATTGGGAAGAAAAGTTACCTTTTGTCTTGTTGGCTTTACGATTAACTCCTAATGACACCACGGGATTTAGTCCCTTTGATTTGTTGTTCGGTCACACCGCTAAAGGACCTTTAGAAATTCTAAAGTGTAAGTTAATGCAAGGAGAAGGTAGAAAGGATTACATACAGAATATCGAAAATCACAAAGAGAATTTAAGGAAAGCCTGGCAGATGGCAAAAGAAAATGAGAGCAACCGTCAAGGGGAAACTAAAAGAAAATACGATCTTAAGGCTAAAGACAGAATTTTCCATGTGGGTGATAAAGTCTTAGTATTAGTCCAGAAAGAAGGTCCCTCATTATCTTATAAGTCCGAAGGTCCATTTCCTATCATAGAAAAAAGGGGAAATTTGAATTACTTAATTGATATGGGTAAGCGTAGAGCTAAGTGGTTGCACATCAACTTGCTAAAGAAATATAATGAACGTCCAATGCCAGTTGTAACAGTGTCGCAGAGAGAAATTTCTTTTGAGAAAAACTCTGATGTTCTTAATAATTTCACGTTGTTTAATTCTAGCTTAGAGGAAGAAAAAACAAGGCAATTATTCAATGTGTTTTCAAATTATCCGGAAACTGTTAGTGATAAATTGGGTTTGACTAATCTTTTAGAACACGATATTGAGTTGCAGGACACAAAACCCATTAGACAAAGCCCTTATCGTCTAAGCCCAGAAAAAACAAATTCACTTCGACAGGAAATTAATTATATGCTAGACAATGGTTTGATTGTTCCCAGCGAAAGTGACTGGTGTTCTCCAATAGTTCTTGTCAAGAAGGAAGATGGATCATATAGGCTGTGTATTGATTTTAGAAAAGTGAATAGTGTTACGAAACAAAGTAATTTTCCTCTCCCCAGGATAGAAGATTGTTTAGATAAAATAGGAAATGCTAAGTTTATTTCTAAACTTGATTTGGCCAAAGGTTATTGGCAAGTACCTTTAAGTAGTCGAGCACAGAAAATATCTGCTTTCATAACACCTTTCGGTAGTTATGAACCCAAAGTTATGGCTTTTGGTCTACGAAATGCAGCGAGTACTTTTCAAAGATTAATGAATAGAGTTTTAAATGGAATTGATAACTGTGTTGTGTATTTGGATGATCTTGTAATATTTTCAGATACGTGGGAGCAACATTTACGCATTTTAGCTAAAGTATTGTCAGCACTTGAAAAAGCAAAACTTGTTTTAAATCTGAAGAAATGTGAATTCGGAAAAACCTCGATCACATATTTGGGTCATAAGGTAGGTCTAGGTAAGATTTGTCCAAAAGATGGGAACATAGAAGCTATCATCAACTTCCCAATTCCTACCAGTAAAAAACAGGCAATGAGATTCATCGGAATGATTTCATATTTCCGCCGATTTGTTCCTAATTTTTCAGAAATAAGTGCTCCAATAACTAATCTTTTCAAGAAAGGACGAAGTTTTGTATTTGATAATGACTGCATCGAAGCTTTCAATAAGTTAAAGGCCATAATGATTCACGAGCCTGTACTAATGTTGCCCGATTTTAGCAAGGAATTTAATTTAGCGATAGATGCAAGTGACATTGGAATAGGAGGAGTTCTGTTGCAAGAAGTGAATGGGATCAAGCACCCTGTGGCTTATTATTCGAAGAAGTTAAATAAAGCACAGCAGAACTATTCAACTATTGAGAAGGAATTGTTTAGTTTAGTATCAACTTTACAACATTTTGAGATTTATGTACGTAGTGATCATGTTTTAACTGTGTATACTGATCACAATCCATCAGTTTACTTAGATAGGTTTAAGAATAAGAATAAACGTCTCATGCGTTGGAGTTTGGAATTACAAGACTATAATTTAAAGATAGTTCATATAAAGGGAAAGAATAATGTAATAGCCGACAGTCTTTCTAGAGACTTTTCAGAATGATATGGACGTTTGTTTCCTTTCTGTTTTTGTTTTTTCTTCTATCAACACGTAAGAGTGTGTTTTGCTTTTGGTTACATGATACGAGAGTAATGAAGTAATTGTCTCTCAGTTTAGGGATAAGTGATTTTCTCCTTTGATAGCTTTGTTTAAAAAAAAGATAAAATCAGTAGATTTTCTTTTTTTTTTTCTTTTAGGGGGACGTGTCATGGGTAGATAGAATAATTTAGGAAAGAATGTTAAAACACGTGATTTTTCTACTCTTAGAGAAGCAGAGAGAGAGAGAGAGAGATAAGGTCCCGCTATTGTTTATTGAAGCTGCCATCGTCAAGTTATGTGCCTAGGTTGGAGGTCTTTGAGCACAACGAGCCCCTGTCTATAGAGGACCAAGGAACCTGTAGAGAATAAGTGTGTTTGTCACCGAAAAGAAGTACATTAGCCGAAGGAGTTAACATTATGGAATCTGATTACACCAGCAGAGCGTTCGTCTAGATGTTATCAGCGGTTTCAAGGAACACCAATGAGGATGAAGAAACGAGAAAATTTCCTTATATGGACCTGTCCATAGTTAACCCCTCCCATACAGGGATATATAAACTTCCACGCGATCAAGAGAGAGAGGAGAGTACGAAAAAGAGACGAGGAAGAAACCCAAGAAAGAAAGAGAGAGAGAGGGCGAACAAGCTGAGTGAAGAAGAGAAGGCGTAAGGACGAGAATGCAGACGTAACCAGCTTTGTCCGAAATGTCCTAACGAGTTGCCTCCCGCCCTCATTACCCCCGACGAGCCGCCAGACCTGAAAACATCTCCGTTCCTGTCAACCGTCGAGAGCTGCTGCGAAGAGTAGTATATTCTTTTTGTATTATTTATCTACCATCTTGACTGTTCCCCTATTTGCTGGAGTGTAGTTTAATCAAATGATTCTCTTTGTTTAGTTCAGTGCTTCCTAAGTACTCAATCAAGAAACATTCACCTTTGACTAGTTGTAAATAAAATTATGTTTTCTTTTGCGAGTTTTCTTTCTATATTTCCTATTGTCTCTAATTGGTTGTAGTTGAAAAGTCCCCATTTCGTTAATTAATTCAACAGAATCTGGTTCGATCCCCACGAGGATCGTAACAGGCACATACAGGGGCAACTTCTTGTTGTCTTCCGTCGCAAAGAGGTCTATCTGCAGTTCTGGGACTGATTCAGAATGAAGGAGAATGATCCTGCGTCTAAGGACTATTCCGACTCTATCAGTGTTAACCTGGATAGAGCGTCCGCTGTCACATTGCGGACTCCTTGAAGGTGAACTGCCGACAGGTACCACTTCTTCTTTTCCGCCAATCGGAAGATGGCCAACATCACCTGGTTGAGAGGTGGTGACCTCGATCCTTGTCGATTCAAGTATCTCACAACTACCTTGCTGTCCATCACCAACCTTATGTGGATCGAGTGACGCGGGGAGACTTTCTTTAAGGTAAGGAGCAAAGCCCTAGCTTCTAGAAAGTTTTATGTGAAAGGTCTTGAATAGCTTGGACCAGGTCCCCTGGACTTTTTTCCGATGAGAGTGACCTCCCATCCCTCCTTTGAGGCGTCTGAGTGAATCGTCACCGACGGGGGAGGTGGCTGAAGAAGAACCGACTTCTTTAGATGTCTGGCTTGGGACCAAGGCCTGAGAAGAGTACTTAGCCGAAGCGGCTGGTCTTCTCAGATCTCTTCGCACGTTTGATGCATAACTTCTCCAAACTCCGAATGCATCCTTTAGCTGTGCTCTTAGCACTGGGTCTGTCACCGAAGCAAACTGGAGAGAGCGCAGTACCCTCTCCTGCTCGCGTCTTGATATCCTTTCGGAATCTAGAAGTCTCTTGACAGAACCCGCTATCTCCTTCCTTTTCTTCGCCGGGATGGAGAAACGGTGTGACATTAGGTCCCAGTGGATTCCCAGCCACTGGAACTTTTGAGATGGAGAAAGTCGAGACTTTTTTTCTGTTGATCTTGAAGCCTAGGTACTCTAGGAACTGGATCACTTGACTGGAAGCTTGCAAGCATTCTGTCTCAGATGCTGCCCACACCAACCAGTCGTCCAGGTAGGCTACTACCTGAATTCCCTTTAGGCGTAATTGTTTGAGAGCTACGCTCGCAAGCTTCGTAAAAATCCTTGGGGCTATGTTTAGCCCAAATGGCATGGCTCCGAAGGCGTATAGTCTTCGCTGTAGCCTGAACCCTAGGTAGGGGGAGAGTCAATGGCTAATTGCAATGTGCCAATAGGCGTCTGACAAGTCTATAGAGACGGAATATGCCCTCTTGGTCAGTAAGGTCCTTATGTGTTGCAGTGTTAGCATTTTGAATTTGCAATTCACTATGAACTTGTTGAGTGGCGACAAGTCCAGAATGACTCTGAGCTTTTCCGAGTCTTTCTTGGGAACACAAAACAGCCTCCCTTAGAAATTGATGGGCTTTGCCCTTCGGATCACCTTTTTTCTCCAACCGTTCTTGAACGTACTCCTCCATAACGGGGGTGGAGTGTTGGAAAAACCAAAGGCACGGGGGTGGATTGCTGTACCAGCTCCAGCCCAGTCCATTCTTGAGTAGGCTGTGGGCCCAGGGATCGAAGGTCCACCGATCCCGAAATTTCAGAAGTCTCCCTCCTACCGGTATCACCTCACTTGGACTGCCGTCCTGAGGTCTTGCCTTCCTGACCACGACCACCCCTGAATCCCCTTCCCCTTGAGGGGCGTCTAGACGAGCCTCTGGCTGCTCCTCTAGGCTTTGCTCGAAAGGAAGTAGACTGCCCTTTGAACGCTGGGGTGAATGCCGTGGACTGTGTCGACACGGCCTGGGGAACCTACTGAAAAGTGGTCGGGGTTTGTGCCACGATCTGGGGCACTGGGAGCAATGGCAATTGCAGTTGCTGTTGCTGTCTAACAGGCTTGGCTGGCCGAGACGGTAGCCTAGTCCTCATAGTCTTCCACTTTGGTTGAGGACCCTCATCTGGGGAAGACTTTATTATGATAGCCAGGCCCCACTTCTGGAGAAGGTTTCTATTCTCCAAGGCAGCCTTATCAACAACTTCTTTGACCAAGTCGGTAGGGAAAAGGTCTTTTCCCCAAATGTTGGAGGAGATTAGTTTCCTTGGCTCGTGCCTCACCGTAGCCGAGGTAAACACGAACTCCCTACAAGCTCTCCTTGCCTTGACGAAGCCATAAAGGTCCTTCGTCACTGTGGCCAGATGAGTCTTGGCCACTACCATGAACATTTCATGGACCTTGGGGTCACTTGCCATCGTCTCGATAGTAGTCTGAAGAGACATTGAGGCAGTCAGTCTTTCTTTTGTATTGAACTCTCTTCGCAAAAGAAAGTCAGACAGCTTAGGGAGGTCCTCGCCGAACTGACGTCCGGCAATATCAGCCTCCAACTTTCCAACTGAGAACGTAAGATGGACGTTATTCCAGTCTTTGTGGTCCATAGGCAGGGCCAGCGACAAGGGTTTACACTCCTCTAGGGAGGGGCAAGGCTTGCCGGCCTCAACTGCTTTTAGTACAGCCAGAAACCCTTTCTGTAAAAAGGGGAAGGCTCTAATAGGCGAGGACACAAAGGAAGGGAGCTTCCTGTTCAATGCGGCTACCTTTGAGTTAGAGAAGACCCTCTCTTTCATCGAGGATGAAAGTAGAGCTTGAACCTTAGCATGGTCCATCACTATGACCTCCTTCGGCTCGGTCTCCTCCTTTGAAGCTAGATCCTTCCTCAGACGGACATAACAGTCCTGATATGAGGCCGATAATTGTCATTGATTGAGGATTCAATGTATTGGAATATACTTGTTAAAGCAATACAGTTTGCATTGTCACAATCAAGAGACACTGTTCTCTTTAATGTGTCCCTCTTTTGATTCAGGTATGCTCGTTTACATTCATTATGATATTTCACCTCTTTGTTATGAAACCCAATGTCATCTATCATCACAAGCATTTCACTGTCATTTAGAGCACGAGCAGCTTCTTTGATATTTTTTCAACAGAATAACATGCATATTTTGGTGAGAGTTTGATCCTTTCCTCGAATTTTCTTTCTAGTTTTTTTGCAGAATATGCAGACATTTGGTAAAACCCCTGACGTTGATACAGCAAGCTTAGTCGATTGGCTTTGAAGGTAAGGGCAGCTATCATTTGTTTGCTGCGTATTACCAGTCCCACTAGTCATTGTGAGGGCTGCAGTGTTAACAGCAACATCAACCAGAAGAAATTGAAACTCATAGTTCATTTTTAGGACTACTTATTTGTAAACAGCCAGTTACTTATATGAAAAAATAGATTTGTGTAAGAAGTTGTGAATCAACACTTGAAAATACACATGAACTGAACTGGTTATTTATCTCTCACTGCCGGAAATCTGCATAATATTTCCTCAGTGATTTTGATCTACATAATAGGCCTTCGCACATACGTCATTACTGCGGATGAAGCAATGGAAAAGAGTGAAGAAACGTATGCATTAAAATACTATATGACCATGACGAGAGCTTACAGCCATTAGTGGCATACTATTTACAGCGGAAGGGTGGTGTTCATTCAAATTATTAAAGAATAAATGTTTTTATAATGTTTTAAAGACAAAGTAATTGCACACACAGTCAATAAAACTGATCTCAGTAATATAGGTAAATCATCTATCAACTAAATTTGAAACGGTTTGACGAGTGAATTTCAAAGCAACCGTTTAATAATGACTTTTATCATATCAGTCATATTGCTGGAATAGATCCCATCCTCTTCAAAAAACTTGATTTATGTCTCTTCTTTATATTCTATTCATATTTAGTAAACCTTGGGCAAATTTTGATGTCCTATTTAGCCAAAATACAGCTAAAACTCCAAAACGGCGTTTCAAAGGGCTGACCTTGACCTTTTGACCCCTGGTGACCCCAATGATCATCTAATTAATGTTGTTTGATAAGAAATAAATCTACAGATTAATAGCATCTTCTTGGTATATAGTTCTTTATTCTAGGACCAGTGTGAGAGGAGATGCAGCCAATTTACTTTCCCCTACCCCCATATTTTGCCGAAAAATGAAAAGTCCGTTTTCGGACAAAAGAGGTTAATAAAATCTACACCCACCACTGCCCAACTTAAAGATACTTATTTTTGGATGTCCCATGGTAGACCCTTTCCAAAAATGCCCACTAGAATTTTGGTCATCTCCGGTAAATAAATGGCTGCTATCTCTTGGACTATTACTGTCTATTAAATTTCTTATTCCTGATCTAGATATTAATCTTTGGCACCGTCGTTCAATTAGTTCATTATGCATGTTACATAAGATTTTTCATAACTCTCACCATCCTTTACATTCAGATCTCCCTGGACAATTCTATCCTGTCCGTAATACTAGATAGGCAGTTAGTTCTAATAGCCTGGCCTTCTCCATCATGAGGCTCAATACTACACAGTATTCAAGAAGTTTTATTCCAGCTGTTACCAAGTTGTGGAAGAATCATCCTAATCCGGTAGTTGAATCAGTAGAACTTCAAAAGTTCAAAGTAGGAGCAAATGTTTTTATGTTGACCAGGCTAACATCAGTCTTTTTATTGTTTATGTATGACATATCTGTTTTTAACGTTGTTAATAGTTTATATAGGACATATGTTTTGACGTTGTTACTGTTTTTAGAATGATTTATTGTTAATTTATTCGCATCATTTATTTATTTCCTTATTTCCTTTCCTCACTGGGCTATTTTTTCCTATTGGAGCCCTTGGGCTTATAGTATCTTGCATGTCCAACTAGGGATGTAGCTTGGCTAGTAATAATAACGATAATAATAAATTTTTGTGATGCTTGTTAGCCAAACACATAAGTTTCTAAACTTCAGCAAAGCAAGAAGAATGACGAACAAATGATCATGTCTGGCATGGGAGATTCTAAATGTCCCCTTTAAAAAGGAACCACAAATCAGCCATTTGAAAGATGTTATTGCTCACCTGGAGAAAGGTTTTCTTGCATTCTAGAATTGATGTCACCAGTGTAGTATGTAACGGTTTGAAAATTCCTTGAAGATGAAGACCTTTTATTTTCCTTACCTAATTTGTGAAAACATTTCAGAAGTGGAAATTGAAATCTGATCTACAATTGAAGAATAAAATAAAAAAAAAGATGAGGGAGATCCGGAATATGATTAATAAAGGTTGCGATTTATCATAAAAAAACGGAGATATAGACAGTCACACAAACCACACAAGAGAGAGAGAGAGAGAGAGAGAGAGAGAGAGAGAGAGAGAGAGAGAGAGAGAGAGAGAGAGAGAGAGAGAATGTAATTTTATATTTGAGATACATGTTTTTGTTATTGTTAATAATTATCTATATGATGATAACTAGGATTATCCGTGACTGGCCGGCCCATAGAAGACTAACAGCCAATTTTATTCATATGTCTAATACCTTGATACATGGATACATGCACTTACAAAAAAGAACGGTTTTATATCGAGAGTTCAATGCTTTAGTAAGACAGTAGTTATTTCTTTGCAATATTAAACATAATATACTCTGGCGTACCAAAGTATTGCTAGAATATTAGAATTCAAATGGAAAGATATTATTTGTTGTCATTGGATATCGGGTTTGAACCAAGGTCTTCTCTGAGAAGTCACGATATTCTCAGTTTACTCCACATCACCTTCGGATTCATTTTGTCAAAAGACATTTTAGTCCTTGTATAACACCTGTCCTTTTTTGAGGGAAGGGATACCTTAACATGGGGAAATGGTTTGTGTATCGCCATGATCAGTAAAACTGTACTATAGAGGGCCATCTATACTAGGTTTGTTTACTTTGAGCGATCAGACTAAAGTCTCCCACCATCACCAATCCGCAGTGGCCATCAAGGTGATGATAATGGCCGACCCTCGACAAGGATAAAAATATGTCTGGGGCGTTTGTCTTGTAGTGAACTAGAAATAGCTGCATTTATTGTTGTTATTGTTGCAAAATACATGTATAACTAATTCCAAGTAATATGACATTCAAGATGAGGTCAGGAAGTGGCAGCGCAATGTTATATGGTTTTAAGGAATCTTATTTGTTCTAAACTAAAGAAATGAACTTACTATATCTTCCGTTTAATAAAATGAGATATTAGTTTTCCTTTAGAACTAGATATTTATTTTAAATAAGGAAATAAATAGAAGAAATACTATGTTATCCTGAAGTGCGTCAAGTTAACGTTTTTTAATACATCAAAATTGTTTTGATATTATCTATATTGTTTGGTAAAAAAAAAAAATTCAAACGTTTATTTGATATACCAGACTTTTTGGACATTAGGTTTTATTATTTAGTAAATCATTGTAACATAAACATTCATTCTTTTACTTCAATATATTAAAGTTACTTGAACTTCCATCAAATGATAAATTAAATAATCTGAAGAGGTTTATTGGATATGTTCTGCAAACATTAATGTGAATAGAAAACCTTTATAACCTAATAATCCAAGATCTCTCTCTCTCTCTCTCTCTCTCTCTCTCTCTCTCTCTCTCTCTCTCTCTCTCTCTCTCTTGACATAGTAATCTTTCCTCTTAACTGATATGAAAATGTATTTTATAATTTCCTTCCTTTTTCTGTTAGTGTTGATGATGACCGATGTATGTAAATTGACTGGACTGCATTTATTAAAGACTTAAAGTATTATTGCTTCTTATTACACTAACAAAATTTCAGAAAAAAATACTTTGATTACTACTTTCATAAGTTTATTTGGCAAAATAGATTTCTTCGTAAGGAGCGTACCTTAATAGATTCTAGGATCTTCTTTAAAAACAATCTTTCACTAAGGCAAGTGGAGTAATGTTAGTGCAAACCTGACACTTAGAAAAAATAACGCTGAAAAATAAAAATCTCCCACAGGAATATCTTCAAATCTCAAATACAACTCTACTCCCCAACAGAGACTTGGAGGAGACACACGACAGAAATCGAGATTAATCTCAAGCAAATATTAGGTCTTTTTCAGTCGGACAGTAAAACTTAAAAGATTATACCTTCATGAACCACCTCCCCAAGGCCCTCCCATTCTGCCCCCCCCCCCCCCCTCCCGAACCCCTCCAAAGGGTAAAGTAATAAGAGTAAAATAAGATAATTACTTCTCCTTCTTTGAGTTAGTTTTGTTATGTATATAACTTACGGGCCAAAGGAAAACAAAAATATGAACAAGTTATGGATAAGTTAATTAGGGGTTCTTGTTTGCTAGGTAAATCCTTTAGTCAATTTCATCGAGGTTTTTTAACAATTGGTTAGATATGCTTTGTTAATTAACATTGAACTTCTGTTAATTGCTTATAAGAACAGGTAAAAAAGAAATATTTTTCTTGCATAAATATACACACTCATGCTAATATATATATATATATATATATATATATATATATATATATATATATATATATATATATATATATATATATATATATATTCTTTTACTTTTTCTTCCCAGCTGGTTCCCATTTTTATATGGGGTCGCCGTTGCGGATGAGCCGTTTCCCTTTTTTCTATTCTGTGCTTCAGCCTCATCAATCCCCTTCTCCTGTTAGTCTCCTCTCACACAGTCCCTCCATCTCTTTCTTGGTCTCCCTCTTCTTCTTTGAACCTCCATCTCCATAGTATGTCTCCCAACGTGGTCCTCATCTCTCCTCATCAGGTGTCCATACCATCTCAGCCTCCCTTCCTGCACTTTCTTTGATATTTCCACTACCTTTGTCGATCCCCTTATGTAGTCATTTTTTATCCGATCCTCTTTTGTCACCCCAGACATCCACCTATGCATTCTCATTTCTGCCACATCTATCTTCTTTTCCTCTCTCTTCCTCATGCTTGCTGTTTCCGTTCCATACAGGAATGCTTTTTCTTACTACTGTCTTATGGAATTTTCCTTTTAATCTCAGTAGTATTCTTTTGTCACTAAGAACTCCTGAGGCTACTCTCCAGTTGTTCCAGCCTGCCTGTACCCGATGTTTAACTTCATTTTTCATACCTCCTCCAGCGTTAACAAAGGATCCCAAATACTTAAACTTATCAACTCTCTTTATCTGTTCTGCCCTAAGCTGAATACTTTCTTTATCATCCCCCTCACTGGTGGTACACATATATTCTGTCTTAAATCTACTTATTCTCATTCCTCTGTCCTCCAGTACCTGCCTCCAACTTTCCAATTTCATTTCTAGATTTTCCCTAATCTCTGCGCACAGAACAATATCATTTGCATACAATATGTTCATTGGCACTGCCTCCCTTACCTCTCCTATTAAAACGTCCATCACTATGTTAAAGAAAAATGGGCTCAGAGCCAACCCTTGGTGTAATCCTACTCTCACCTCAAAACCCTCTGTCTCCCCAGCACTGCTCCTCACTCTAGTAAATACATTACGGTACATCTCTTGTATCAGTCGAACGTACTTCTCTGGCTCCCTCCTCTCCCTCAGACTCCTCCATACTTCTTGTCTTGGGACTCGGTCATAAGCCTTTTCAAGGTTAATGAATACCACATGCAAGTCTCTTTGCTTTTCCCGGAATTTCTCCATTAGTTGCCTCCGACAAAATACACCATCTGTTGTTCCCCTCCCCTTCATGAATCCCATCTGCTCTTTACCTATTTCTACTCCTTCTCTTAGTCTGACATCTATCATCCTTTCCAGTATCTTCAAAGTGTGGGACATCAATTTAATACCTCTGTAATTCCAACACTCTTGGACATCACCTTTCCCTTTGAAGATTGGGATCAATATATTCCCACGCCACTCATTTGGTATCTTTTCCTGCTCAAAAATCTTTATCATGAGATCGTACAGTATATCCACTCCTTCATCTCCTAATGCTTTTCATGCCTCCAGAGGAATCATGTCTGGTCTAGTTGCCTTCCCATTCTTCATCTTCCTCAGTGCATCTATTACCTCTTGCCTAGAGAAACTTATTACCATGCCAAAGTTCACCTGTCCATCCTATCTTAATAATCTATCATTTTCTTCATTCAACAAATGTTCAAAATATTCTTTCCATCTCTTTGCAATGTCTTCCTCCTTTCTAAGTACTACACCATCTTGATTTTTTATTTGTTTGATGTGTGTAATGTCTTTGGCGCTCTTATTTCTAGTCTTTGATAGCGTGATCATCTTATTTAATCCTTCCTTTGTCCCCAGCTCATTATACACATCATCATATGCCTTAGCTTTAGCTTGGGCTACTAAATTCTTCACAACCTTGTTATTATCTTTGAACCTCTTTTCTGTCTTCCCCTGACTGTGACTCTTCCCATCTCTTCTTTGCCTCCTTCTTATCTTTTACAACTTCCTCAATTTCTTCACTCCACCACCAACTCTCCTTTTCTTCCCATATGATTCCAGATGTCTCTCCTAGCAGCTCCTTTCCATGCCTTCTCATTACTGCTGCATTACGTGTCCACCATTCTTGAACATCTTCAATTCCTATATCAATATCCTCCAAAACCCTTCTCTTAAACTCTCTCATCTTATCTCCTTCCCTCACTAGTTTGTACCATTTACTTTTCCTTATCCCTTTAGCCTTAGCTTTTCTTTCCCCTTTTAGGCCTAAGTCCATACATAGCAGTCTTTGTTGGGGGGCTACATGGTCACCTGGGATAACTTTGCAGTTCTTGATCTCCACCAGCTTTATCCTTTTATACAGGAAGTAGCCTATCTGGGAGCATCTTCCTGGACTCCTAAAAATTATTAGGTGTTCCCTTTTCTTCTTAAAGAATATGTTTACTATTGCCATGTCAAATGACACAGCCAAGTCCACTACACTCTCTCCTTCTGGGTTTCTCTCCCCAATTCCATGGCCCCCATGCAGCCGACCAATTGCCTCATTCTCACTTCCAACATGGCCATTCAAATCTGCCCCCACTATGACCCTCTCCTGCTCTTCCAGTTCCTGTATTACTCCATCCATGTCTCTCCAGGAATTTTCCCTTCTCCTCTTCTGTGCTACCAACTTGAGGTGCATATGCACTTATAATATTCAGAATCTCTCCTCCACAACACATCTTCAATCTGATGATACGGTCATTCTTTCTATGCACCTCTATCACCGCCTTTTTCAGCTCACCAGGCAGTACAATGCCAACTCTATTCCTACCTTGTTTATTTGCTCCGCTATAATATAGCTTATATCCATCACCCTATTCTTTAGCTTTAGTTCGCTTCCATCGTGTTTCCTACATATATAGCATCTACTCTCTTTTCCCCCATCAAGTCAGCCACTTCTCAACCTCTACCAGTCATGGACCCAACATTAAGCTGACATATTCTGAGTCCAAAGTGAGCTTGCTTCTTTAGCTGCACCCACTACTGATGCAGTAGGCCTTGCCTTATCACAGAGTTAGGGCAATGTCTATGTGCGTCGTTTACGGAGTACGCCCTGGTATTACCTCTTTCCCTATTTTGGCTCATTCCATTTAAAGTTTTGGGACAGGTTTTTACAGCCCTATGTCCTTCCTGACACCAACCCCCCCCTATTTATCCGGGCTTGGGACCGGCACCACTTGGTGGCTAGGTTATATATATATATATATATATATATATATATATATATATATATATATATATATATATATATGTAAATATATATATATATATATATATATATATATATATATATATATATATATATATATATATATATATATATATATTCCATTTAAGGTTTTGGGACAAGTTTTTACGGCCCTATGCCCTTCCTGACACCAACCCCCCCTGTTTATCCGGGCTTGGGACCGGCACCCATCGGTGGCTAAGTTATATATATATATATATATATATATATATATATATATATATATATATATATATATAGTATATAAATGTACATATATATATATATATATATATATATATATATATATATATATATATATATATATATATATATATATATATCAGTGTTAGCATGTGTATATGTACATGTATATGTGTATATATGAGTAAATATGCACGTATGTTTACATATGCATATTGGTGTGTGTGTATATATACATATATATATATATATATATATATATATATATATATATATATATATATATATATATGTATATATATATATATTAATTTGTGTACGTGTATATATACATGAACATATAAACACATATGTATATGTGTATGTATATTGGTGTATGTATGTCTACATACATACTCAAATACACACATTTATGTATATATATATATATATATATATATATATATATATATATATATATATATATATATATATATATATATATATATATAGACAGATAGATAGATAGATAGATGGATAGATATTTGTATATATTGATTTGTGTATGTGTTTACATACGTGCACATATAAATACATATTTAATTATCTATGTATATTGATTTGTGTATGTGTATACATACATACTTAATTACACACATTTATATATATATATATATATATATATATATATATATATATATATATATATATATATATATATATATATATGTCTTATTTATAACTGTAATCGAACAGTTTAACATGTTTTTTCAAAAAGGCTCATAAAAGAAACACAGGAAATATGAATAAATCACACTATATTTCGGTCAATAAACATCGACCCTCTTTAGGATGTAAAGTAGAAGTAAGAATTACAGTGGAGAGTGACGGTTTATATATGAAAACAAAAGGGTGTGTTCAATTGTTCTATAGTTGTTATAATTGCTGGAAGGATATATATATATATATATATATATATATATATATATATATATATATATATATATATATATATATATATATATATATATATATATATATATATATATATATATATATATATATATATATATATATATATATATATATATATATATATCAAGGCACTTCCCCCAATTTTGGGGGTTAACCGATATCAACAATGAAACAAAACAAAAAAGGGGACCTCTACACTCTACGTTCCTCCAGCCTAACAAGGGACTCAACCGTGTTCAGCTGGTACTTCTAGGGTGCCAGAGCCAACCCTCCCACATTATCCACCACAGATGAAGCTTCATAATGTTGAATCCCCTACTGCTGCTACCTCCGCGGACATCTAAGGCATCGGAGGCAGCAGCAGGGCCTACCAGAACTGCGTCACAATCGCTCGCCATTCATTCCTATTTCTTGCACGCTCTCTTGCCTCTCTCACATCTATCCTCCAATCACCCAGAGCTTTCTTCACTCCATCCATCTACCCAAACCTTGTCCTTCCTCTTGTACTTCTCCCATCAACTCTTGCATTCATCACCTTCTTTAGCAGACAGCCATTTTCCATTTTCTCAACATGGCCAAACCACCTCAACACATTCATATCCACTCTAGCTGCTAACTCATTTCTTACACCCGTTCTCACACTCACCACTTCGTTCCTAACCCTATCTACTCGAGATACACCAACCATACCCCTTAGACACTTCATCTCAAACACATTCAATTTCTGTCTCTCTGTCCGTTTCATTCCCCACAACTCCGATCCATACAACACAGTTGGTACAATCACTTTCTCAAATAGAACTCTTTTTACATTCATGTCCAACCCTCTATTTTTTACCAATCCCTTAACTGCCCCTAACACTTTGTAACCTTCACTCCCTCTCTGACGTACATCTGCTTCCACTCCACCATTTGCTGCAACAACAGACCCCAAGTACTTAAAATGATCCACTTCCTCAAGTAACTCTCCATTCAACTTGACATTCAACCTTGCACCACCTTCCCTTCTCGTACATCTCATAACATTACTCTTACCCAATTTAACTCTCAACTTCCTTCTCTCACACACTCTTCCAAATTCTGTCACGAATCGGCCAAGCTTCTCTTCTGTGTCTGCAACCAGTACAGTATCATCCGCAAACAACAACTGATTTACCTCATATTCATGGTCATTCTCGTCTACCAGTTTTAATCCTCGTCCAAGCACTCGAGCATTCACCTCTCTCACCACTCCATCAACATACAAGTTAAACAGCCACGGTGACATCACACATCTCTGTCTCAGCCCCACTCCCACCGGAAACCAATCACTCATTTCATTTCCTATCCTAACACATGCTTTACTACCTCTGTAGAAACTTTTCACTGCTTGCAACAACTTTCCACCAACTCCATATAACCTCATCACATTCCACAATGCTTCCCTATCAACTCTATCATACGCTTTCTCCAGATCCATAAACGCAACATACACCTCCTTATCTTTTGCTAAATATTTCTCGCATATCTGCCTTACTGGAAAAATCTGATTCATACAACCCCTACCTCTTCTAAAACCACTCTGTACTTCTAAGATTGCATTCTCTGTTTTTTCCTTGATCCTATTAATCATTACTCTACCATAAAATTTTCCAACTACGCTCAACAAACTAATACCTCTTGAATTACAACACTCATGCACATCTCCCTTACCCTTATATAGTGGTACAATACATGCACAAACCCAATCTACTGGTACCATTGACAACACAAAACACATATTAAACAATCTCACCAACCATTCAAGTACAGTCACACCCCCTTCCTTCAACATTTCAGCTATCACACCATCCATATCAGACGCTTTTCCTACTCTCGTTTCATCTAGTGCTCTCCTCACTTCATCTTTTGTAATATCTCTCTCATTCTCATCTCCAATCACTGGCACCTCAACACCTGCAACAGCAATTATATCTGCCTCCCTATTATCCTCAACATTCAGTAACCTTTCAAAATATTCCGCCCATCTTTCCCTTGCCTCCTCTCCTTTTAACAACCTCCCACTTCCATCTTTCACTGTCTCTTCAATTCTTGAGCCAGCCTTCCTTACTCTTTTCACTTCTTTCCAAAACTTCTTTTTATTCTCTTCATATGAATGACCCAACCCCTGACCCCACCTCAGGTTAGCTGCCCTCTTTGCCACACGTACCTTGTGCTTTACTTCTCTTTATATTTTTCATACTTCTCTACACTATTACACTTCAGCCATTCTTCAAAAGCCCTCTTTTTCTCTTCCACTTTTACCTTCACTCCTTCATTCCACCATTCACTGTTCTTCCTCATGCGGCCTCCAATAACCTTCTTGCTACACACATCACTTGCAATCCCTAAAAAATTTTCTTTTACTAACTTCCACTCCTCCTCTAAATTGCCAGTTTCTCTTACTTTCACTTCGTCATATGTCATTTTCAACCTTTCCTGATATTTACTTTTTACCCCAGGTTTTATTAGCTCTTCAACCCTCACTAGCTCCCTTTTACATTCACCTACTCTATTCTCCCACTCTTTTGCTACAACCAATTTTCCTATCACCAAAAAATGATCAGACATACCGTTAGCCATACCACTAAACATGTGCACATCTTTCAATCTTCCAAACATTCTTTTAGTTATTAACACATAATCCATTAATGCCCTTTCTACTACTCTCCCATTTGCCACTCTTACCCATGTATACTTGTTTTTATCTTTCTTTTTGAAAAAGCTACTATTTTTCACCATCTCTTGCTCAACACACATATCCACAAGGCTCTCGCCACTCTCATTTTCACCTGGTACGCCATACTTCCCAATGACACCTTCTACCTCTCCAGTGTCCACTCTAGCATTTAAATCACCCATGACAACTACATAATTCCTTCTACCCAGTCCTTCTACACACTTAGTTAATTCATTCCAGAACTCATTCCGCTCTTCTTCACTTTTCTTACTACCTGGCCCATACGCACTGACAAACACCCAACATTCCCTACCCAACATAACCCTTACCCACATTAACCTAGATGATATCTCCTTCCATTCCACTACTTTACCTGTCAGCCAATCACTCAGCAATAAAGCCACACCCTCTCTTGCTCTTCACCTTTCAATCCCAGACACTCTACCAGACATTTCACTAAACCTCACTTTACCCTTTCCTTTTATCTTCGTCTCACACAAGGCCAATACATCCATCCTTCTATTCCTAAGCATACTTCCAATTTCACATCTTTTACTTTCTATCGTACTACATCAACGCACATTCAAACACCCCAAAACTAGAGTGCGGGGAGCAGTCACTCTCCCTGCAGCTCCATCTCTTGGTTGTTGTCTCAAAGGATGTAGATAAAGGAGAAAGTTTTCCCAGCCCCCTCGTCCCGTCCCTTTTAGTCGCCTCTTACGACGCACAGGGATAACGTTGGTGCTATTCTAATTTTTTATATACCCCGCGGCCACAGGGGGCGTATATATATATATATATATATATATATATATATATATATATATATATATATATATATATATATATATATACATATATTTATATATATATATATATATATATATATATATATATATATATATATATATATATATATATATATATATATATATATATATATATATATATATATATATATATATATATATATATATGTATTTTAAATTGATAACAATCAACGTCAATTATTGACTTTTTTTTTACTTGCAGTAAAAAAATGTCAAAGTCAATTGATTATTGAATTTCACTTCCAAATATGAATCTTTTTAACTAAGTTCATAAAGCCAAATGTGTTTTGATGACTAGGAGGAAAGGATTATCGTCCGATTTTTATCTATATATATGTAATCCTTCATTATGAATATGAATCTCAAATGCAGACGTAAGACTGATTCTCCTCAGGAGAAATAAAGAATATTTTCTTATTTAGTTTTCACTATTTTTTTTTCTCTTTCTTCGTCAGACGTCAATTATTTAACTACACACTATATGCTATCACAGTTTCTTCTACTAAAGAGTTTCTAGATTTATTACTATTATTATTATTATTATTATCATTATTATTATTATTATTATTATTATTGTTGTTATTATTATTATTTTTATTATTACTATTATTATTGTTGTTGTTGTTGATTTTATTATTTTCATTATTAGAAAGGCTGTAACCCTAGATCTCTTACGTTCTCCAGTTCTCTCATTTTACTCCAGCACATGTGCTAGCCGATTAGAAACATCGTCTCGCAATCTGTGTGTCAGGATTTCTAGCATTACTAACGTCTGGTATTTTCTCAAAGTGTCAGCAACCTCCTTGTATATGTGACCTACAGAGGCGAAGTGGGGGTGAGTAAGCCTTATTCGTCTACATACTGAACAACTGTCCTCCATTGCCTGGCCTTCCTTGGTACTACCCTGGATGGTGAAGACTTATGGTTGATCTCTTGGATATTGCCCTATCCTTGACTCGGTTTCTCAAGAGTAACCTTTATGTTTCCCACTTTTGATCTAATTAGATTTAAAAACTATGCATAATCCCCCCGAGTTGCCTTGGAGGAAGAGTTTAACCATCCCTAGACATAAAAACAACAATGAAGAAAATTTATAGACATGATAATTTCATACTATATTATAATGTCATCTGTTTCCTTCGGATGTTGAATTTATGAAATGAAATCAATGGTTTTTGATGAGATTAGAAATAACATAGTCCTAAATCTTATGTCTTTGAATTTCGAAATAAAAGATATGCCTAATGTGGAAAAAAAAATTGATTTCCACTCAAATCTCCCTTTTCAAAAGAAGGTATTGGGTTCTACAAGACAGATCTAAAGGAAAATTAGAGAACAATAATTTATTCATGAAATTCAGTACGAAAATCCTTCCGGATGTATCCTTTGTGAATACATATGTGATGGAGATCACGATACACTTATATGCTGGCTGGTTGACCACATTTAAATTGTCGTAATCAAGGTTTACCAACGAGATTGGGTTTAAGATTGACAAGATGACATCGCTCTAAAATAGAACAGAAAGCAAATCATGAAAATAAAGGTAATTCGATGATGATTACAGATATCTATGGAAAAGGATGATAAAAGATGACCATTACAATCTTATCATCTAGCAATGATAATGTGATTTACGTTTACACACACTCACATAGACACATATACACAAACAAGCGCGCGCGCACACACACACACACACACACACACATATATATATATATATATATATATATATATATATATAAATATATATATATATATATATATATATATATATATATATATATATATATATATATATATATATATATATATAAGACCTTATCATTTTTATACTTGCCTAATGCTTTGAAAGAGATTACAATCGTTTGGTTTGAGAAAAACCAAATTCATTTTCCTATATAATGAAAACATCAAAATTTATTCAATGGATCAGGATAATGTAAGAGTTGAGTTTATTTGTTCTTGAATAATGAGTAACTCGGGTAATTCGATTAAGGGAAATTCCATATTTTGTTGTAGGCGCCATAAGATATATCGGTGAGCTCTCATGAGACTTCCAAACGATTCAACATTCATTTATCAATAACATTATTGTTGATAGTTACTATTACTCCATAAACTATAGTCCTCCAATGCCATATTAAGATGAGGAAGGAATTGTTAAATGTTAAATTTTTTAACAGCAAAATCATTGTATTATTGACTATGTGTAATACCTTATGATTCTTATAGCCAATGATAATTCCAAAATCACATTATAGCATCACTGATTACCATTTATATGTCCAATATTGCATCATAGCCGCTCTAATTACAATTCATATGGTCAATATCACAGTTTAGTTTTGGTAATTATCATTAATAAATACAGTTTCGTATCATACCGGCATTAATTACTTTAAATCACCGTCCTGTTTGTATAATGAATATTGAGAGAAGGAAGTTAATTCTATCAATAATAAAAATGACATTGATAATCTCTTTTCAATCTTTTTAATTAAAAGAAAACAAAATGTCCCAGCAGGTGTTCACTGACCATTCAATTACCTCGAAGTCTTTCAGACTAGAGTTTATAGTCACCCTAAAACAGCTAGCGAGATTGTTAAATTGAAACAGGGTTCATGTTACAAAACAGCATTTGCTTTCGTGAATAAAGTATTTAATGTATACTATTCTTTTTTTTTGCAAGCTCAGTCTGTTCCTGAACAGCGGCACGCCCTTGAATAAGCAACGATCTAATAACAGAAAACGATTCTTCTGACACAAGGAATGGAATGAGGAAAACAACATTGAATTATATATGATATCAAAACCTTCTTTTACTGAGAATGATATTTTTCGGAGAAAAATCAATGTTTGTGTAATTTTATTTTCTGTAAATGTTTCGGTAAAAAGCATGTATTATTATTATTATTATTATTATTATTATTATTATTATTATTATTGATACACACATACACGCACAAATACACAAAAACACACACACATACATATGTACATACATACATACATACATACATACATATATATATATATATATATATATATATATATATATATATATATATATATATATATATATATATATATATATATATATATATATATTGAGGTAGGTTGTTGCTTTATCCCTGGATAGGTACGTTCCTCGGACACCCCTTTAAGGGTATACTCGGTCGCGCGCAACCCCGACTCCGAAAAAAAATCAGGAAAAATTTAGTTATGCATCAATCTGTATTGTTTGACTTGCTAAAAATACTTCAAAGAATGCTAAAAGCTATTGAAAATATAAATGATACCCATCTACAAAATAACTATTTATTGGAAATATAATACAAATTTAAGTATACAAAAAAAAAGACTTGACGTAAATATTCACAAAAAATAGAAATATACATAAACACATAAATCCCCTTAGGGACACCTTCTTAGATGGCAAAGCAACAGCGTGTAATTGCTGGAAATGAGTTGGACCCATAGAAGTCAAGATCTGAAATGAGAAAAAAGGGTAACTTTTTTTTGCCAAAAAAAATTTGTCCAAATTTCATTAATTTTTTTGGGTACCCAAATGAAATAGGAAGAGGCTAATTTTTTTATATAATTAACTCATATTATCCTAGAACAGAAATACATAATTAAATATGCACTAAGATGTAATTTACTGTTATATCAGGTGCGAAATCTAAAGGTCATTTTTTGACAGCGTAGTTTCACAATGTAAATTTCTTGTGAAAATCATTTTATCTCCTATAAAATATGACATTTATGCATTAAAATATACCAAAATATCACAAATTCTATACAGAACTAGAATATATAGAGATATGCCAACTTACCTTTCGGGTATGTCAACAAAATGGCTGCAGACCGCAACAACTCTTACAGCCCAATCTACCACTTGAAATGAAGAATGGGGTTGCAAACTCCATATTATCATCAACATCTCTTTTTAACTCCATTAGAAGTGTGTTGATGACATCCATGCCGAGGGAATACTGCCTGCTGGCCATCATTGAAGATAAATTCAAAATAAATAGAAAAAAGTCAAATTTGCAAAAAATAAAAAAAAAATTCAGAAATTAGCATTTGAGGGAAAATGGACCTCACGGCAATATATGGCATATAAGCCAAAACCAATGTCATACAAGTGGTAGACACATCATCCATCCACACTTTCTAACTATAAAGAACCAAACAAGTATCAACACTGTTCGACAATTTATAATTATGTAATAACTTTGCTGTTTGATCACTTACCCCTATAAAGGTATGTCAGGGTCGAGGTCGACCCCTGGGGGGGGGGGGGGGGGTAAAAAACGGGGAAGGAGGGAAGTTAGACCAAAATCAGTCCTAAATCAGACAATGGCATGTAGACTAGTCACCCCTTGCAGGTTGATCACTTCCATATTCGAGACAGCTGATGATTTATGGGGAAAAAACAGGTTTTGAAAATGCTGTCGGGGTCGCATACGACCCATCATACCTTTCCAGGGGTAAATAGGAGGACGAAGAGTCTGGGCAACATCTCTCATATTCATTGATGCCAACGTTTAGGGACTCATCGCATTATGAAGACTAAAAAAGACATATAAAGTATTTCAAGTAAAACTCAGTAAAAGTATGAAGTACAAAACAGTTTAAAATTAAAGTTGTATATAAAGATACAAGTAAAAACGGTAAATTAAATGAAGTGCGTAAAATAAAAGTATACTAAAACTGAAACTCAAAAAAAAAAAAAAAAAATAATGATAATATTGTCTCAGGAGACCAACGTGTCTTGACTAGACTAGGGAAATGAGTGACTGCCCAGACTCTTCGTTCTCCTCCTTATTCTGTTTTTGAAGCTCGCCAGGAGCAGCGACCTACCTCAAGATTTCCTCTCGAGATAGGGATGGACCTGTTTTTCCTTCTTATCGACGCTTGGAATCTACCCGAAAGAAATTAAGGAAGGCTCAACTTAAT
>NW_027171864.1:102500-107500 GCF_036898095.1 Palaemon carinicauda
TGTAGTTAATAATAGTCAAGTTGTGGGAATGACGTATTATAATTGCAAACGTCAAGGTCACTTGATTGCGGACTGCAGAAAGAAATTCTGTTCGATACATAACAGTTCGACTCATTCATATAGTCAGTGCTACTCGCGTAAGACACAACAGAATCCCAGAAATACGCAGTCAATTCCACAGTCAGTTCCATATGAAAATAAAAAGAAAAATCCTCATTTTAATAAGAAGAAACAGCCAAACGTTAATGTAGTTCAGAATCCTAAACAAACAAACAGTTCTTTGAATAACGCTGAGCCTGGGTCGTCAAACCAGACCTCGCAAGGTCAGACTAATTTTCAGAATGTGCAGAGCAAAGCAAATACCATATAAGAAACTCCAGTGGGGAAGAGAGTGATGTTGGGTCAAGGTCATTCATGTCAACATCAGTGGTACTGAATAATCAATTTAATGTTTTATCAGATCATTGTGAGGCAATAGATTTTCCTATGAAACACACGGCCGAATTAAGTAAATTAGTGCATGCTCCCGTAGATTTGCAACGAATTCATAAAATAATAAGCCAAATGAGTTACGACCAACATTATATGCTGTGAATTTAGAACACAGATCTTTTACATTACTTTTTTACTCTGGTAGTCCACGCAATATCATGGATTTGAGGACACATCATTTGTTGTTTTCGAATTTTCCGCTAGAAAAATCAGGAGTGAGAGTCTCAGGTATAGGAAATGATGAATTAAATGTAATAGGCGTAACTCATGTTCAGTTCAAGGTCGGTAAGCGTACGTTTTCCGATACATTTGTTGTTGTACAAAACATTGATATATATCTAGCTGTAATTATAGGATAAAAAGGAGACGACAAATGTAACCGTAACGTACGTTGAAGAACCAATAACTTGTCTCACTAATAAAAAAATAATATACGCGACCCAGCAGAATTCTTGTTCACCCGTAATATCATTTTGCCCGCAATCTATCGAGCCAAACGTACCTTCGAATTTAATAGTGCAAGTAAAGAAAACATTACTGGGAACTGAAATATCAATCCTTTGAAAACTAACGGATTGTCTGTCACACAAGCTATTTATACAATAGGCTCACATCAACAATGTAATATTGAAGTCTGTAATCATTTAAATACCACTTTAGTAATTCACAAAAATCAACATATCTTGGATGTAGAAGTTTATAAACATCGCATTCTTACCGTTGCTGAAATCAATCACGCTCAATCAGTTGCGGATGAATCCCTTTTGTAATCTATTAAAAATAAAATCAATAAAGACATTCGAGACGAAGAAATTCAGCAGAAAATTTTTGGACTTTTAATTGAATATCATGATTTTTTTTCCACTACGGATGGATCCTTAGGAAAAAGAGATGTGATCGAGCATCAAATAAGGTTAAATGAAAAGCAGAAAATTATCTATATACCCTCGTACAGACTCCCTATGAAATTCCAGAATGAAATAAAAGATGAAGTAGGTAAAATGCTAGAAGAAGGAGTCATTAGGAAATCGAACAGCCGTTATAATTTTCCATTAATAATTGTACAGAAAAAAGATCGAACATGGCGTATCTGCGTAGATTTCCGTCGCCTAAATGAGGAAACAATACCTTATCGATTCCCAGTGCCATGTACTGACGATATTTTGTCTTTGTTAGGTCAGAATAAATATTTTACCAGTTTGGACTTAAAGGCTTTCACCAGATATTATTAGAAGAAGATAGTATCCCATACACAGCCTTCAGCACAGCCAGGGGACATTATGAATTTTTCTGGATGCATTTTGGTTTACGTTGTGCTCCCATAACATTTACAAGAATGATTAACATAGTGTTTATAGACTTGCTAGGGGATATATTGCATGCCTATATTGACGAACTTGTAATCTTTTCCAACACCTTAGAAGAACATATATGTAAATTAGAACTGGTTCTACAGAGACTAAGACAACATAACTTAAGGGTAATGATTAGTAAGTGTGAATTTTTCAAAACAGTATTAATATATTTGGGTTTTATGGTGTCAAGCCAAGGTCTTAAAGTAGTCCATGATAAGGTGTCGGCTATCTGTAACTTTCCCATACCTACTAATGTCAAGGGAATACAGCAATTTCTGGGTTGTAGTGGATATTACAGGCGTTTTATACGCAATTATTCAATAATAGCCGCTCCCTTAACTGATCTTACGAAGAAGGGCGTAGATTTCATATGATCTGAGCAGCATCAGCAGGCGTTTAATACCTTGAAAGATGAACTGTGTAGCTCTCCTATCTTAAAATTTCCTGACTTCGGTAATGAATTCTTCATTGCAACAGACGCCTCAGACTTAGGAGTAGGTGGGGTATTGCTTTTTCCCGATAGCTTTTTATTCTCGAAAACTGAGAACTTCCGAAAGTAAGTATCCAGTAATAGACAGGGAAGCGCTAGCTATTGTTAATTCACTAGTGTATTTTAAGTTCATAATATACGGTTATCCCGTTAAGGTTCTTACTGATCATAAACCACTAACCGAATTCTTTAAAGGCTTCAACCACAGCCCCAAACGAACTCGGTGGCATTTGATCATTCAAGACTTTGGTGCGAGAATCAGGTATTTACCTGGGAAAGCAAATATCCTTGCTGATGCATTATCACGCAACCCCGTGTCATCTTGTACGGAGCCTTTAGGTGAATTAATAGATATATCAACATCTATGACTATTGTTAAAACGATATCTGAACAAGAAGATTTGGGCTGGAGTGCTGAATTATTACAGAATGAGCAAACAAAAGATCAGAAATTAGAAAAAATTATAAAAGCTTTGAAAGTCAATCATAAGGAAAAGGAATATATAAAGTATAAGCAGCAGAATTATATAATCAAAGAAAATATTTTGTGTAGGACCGTGACAATGAAAACCCAAAATACACCACATGTAACTAACGACCAGGTAGTGGTACCAATCTCACTTATTTCCACTGTCCTGAATTGGTTGCATGCAATTCCATTGCATGGACACCCGGGGTTCTCATTAATGTCACAGAAAGCCAAATCATTGTTTTATTAGCATACGATGCTTACACATATAAAAAAACACATAGCTAATTGACGCACATGTCAGGAAAACAAAGGGCATACGATAACACCTGTCAGCTTAGGGGCTTATCGCGTGCCCAATCAACCCTTTGAAAGAATACATTTAGATTTGTTAACAGGATTTTACGAGTCAGACAGAGGAAACAAGCACCTCTTAGTAATTGTAGATGCTTTAACTCGATTTACAGAACTATTAGCGCTTAAAACTAAAACTGTGATTGAATGCGCTAGGAAGTTTTACGAGTGTTACATTTGTAAACATGTCTGAATTCATTAGCATAAAGAAAATAAATACCATGATATATCACCCAGAGTCGAATGGGCTAGTAGAAAGAGCAAATAGGAAGGTTTTAAATATATTAAGAATAACACTAGGGGGACCAGACCCCAACTGGGATATTGCAATACCTGCGGTACTGAGTACTCTGAATCATTCATATCATATATCAATTAAAATGTCACCGCACGAAGCATTGTATGGTACCCCAGTTAGAAAGCCTTTCCATGTATTAACGCCTACAACTAATATATCAAATCCTTTAAAAGAATGTATAAATGCAAGCAAAAGTCGTTTTGATATCCTTCAAAAGAATTTAGAAGAATCATAAATCATAATGAAAAGGAATCATGATAAAATAGCGAAGCCAACTAAAACATATACCGTGAGTGATAACGTATACATACAGGTAAATGTACGTAAAGGACTTAATTATAAGATAACACCAGACCCATATAACATTTTGGAAACATTAACGGCCAATAGGTTTAGAGTTCAAAACGTATCCCAACCCATTGATGAGAGAATCGTACCATTGGCTCACATAAGAAATTAAAATACGAGGGAAATAAGTGAGGGAAAGATTTTTATTTGTATGTTAAAAGTTTTCTTCTTAATTCAGGAGTAATTACATATACTTTTCTCCTTACAGGTTTCCAAGATGAATTTTTTGTTGTTGGGAGTGATATTGTTCGCTCAGACATTTTTCTCTTGTGGGATGAGCTCTAAAACTAAGAGTATAGATTTTAAATATGGCAATATAGTTTAAAGAGAAGAAGACGTTTTTATTACATCAAGTAACGTAGTTGTTGAAGTGCGAATGCAAGCAATTTTTCTCCCAAAAAATGACGTCACTAGCTTAAAAAGCGCAATTTCAGGGTTTGCTTTCTCATTAAATGAATTGCATAGAAGACATTTCCCTTTTAATACAGAGAGATCGCTTGCATCGACACTAAGAGTTGCAAAGCTGCAATCTGAAGACTTGCAAAATAAGACTTACGAGACAGAATCTTTGGCTCGTGACCTTTTGATGTGGACTGTAGGACACGAAAATATTGAGAAACGTAACCCGTTTGTTTTTGCTGCACTAAACATCTTTGGTTCTATTGCAAGTTTAGGTTTAGGAATTTCCAATCGTCTTAAGATTAGTAATCAAAATAAGAAAATTGAGTTCTTGACTCATGAAGATGAATTGATTATGTCAGAACTAAGGAATCAGTTAGCTTCAATCAATCAAATTATGAGTTTAGTAAATGAACATTCAAGTAATATCAATCAGATTTTGGAAGTACAGGATTTGTTGGCAACGTTAACGTATTATGATTCAAAAAATAGATCACATACATAACAGAATTGCATATTTCATTGATAAATCAAAAGATTATGTTGAAGCTATCACGTTAGCGACTAAAGGTGTACTGTCACCCCATTTGTTGCCATTAAAATACTTGAAGTTAATTGTGGAGAACGGACGGGAGAACCTAGGCTATATTCCTTTGTTAGACACACTTAGGTTAGAATTTTATTACAGCCTAATTACAGTGAGCGTTAAAAATAACAGGATTATGATTACAATTCCCTTTGAGTCTTCTGATGCGGGGCAATCGTACAGGATATCACCATTTCCGACTTTCATGA
>NW_027171864.1:112500-113855 GCF_036898095.1 Palaemon carinicauda
TTGTTATAATGATAATAATAATAATAATAATAATAATAATAATAATAATAATAATAATATATGAACCTCTTTACCTTTAATGTTTTAACATTCATTTCCATACAACATCCAGACTTCGCTTCCAAAATCAGCAATTAATTCAATTGGCCTTTTTCTTGCGCGCTTTTATCGAAGTCAGTTAGTGCACTGAAGATACGGTAATTAATAACTGAAACAAGAAAATGATGATCATGATCACCCGACCTCTTTCTGGATTCCACAAGAAATTTCCGAATTTTCTAAACTTTAACGATCTAATATTTTTCAATGATAAAATTTTGCATAACAATACACTAACTTTGTCTCATGCATACACATGTTTACAAAGTTAAATATAAAATTTATTACTAAGTGGCTACTTCGGAACAACGCTCGTCAGATGCAGAAAAAAAAAAAAGAAAAAAAATGTATCAGCTATTTAGAGAGAGAGAGAGAGAGAGAGAGAGAGAGAGAGAGAGAGAGAGAGAGAGAGAGAGAGAGAGAGAGAGAGAGAGAAGGAAATTCCTTTTTAAGATACTGTTCTTATTATTGATAAGAATTAATTTATGTGATAATTATGATTGTCCATAAAAGAAAATAAATGGTATTTGAGTAAGGATCCAAATTGTTCAATCTAAAATAACTGGTCCAGACTAAATTGACAACAATTTTATTCTTATGTAAACTAACTTGATACACTGATACACACACTTACAAAAGAGAATGATTTTATATCAAAGGAGTTCATTGCTTAAGTAAGATGGTAGTTACCTATTTGCAATAGGTAAGCATAATATACCGTGGACTATAAAAGTACAGCTAGAATATTTTAACTCAAATGGATATCGAGTTTGAACTAAGGCCTTCTCTGAGATATCATGACATTTTCAGGTCACTCCACATTGCCTTCAGATTTATTATATCAAAAGATATGTCAGTCTGTGTATAACACGTGTCCTTTTTTGAATAAGGATACTTTAACGTGGTGAAAGGGTTTGTGTGTCGTCATCACCAATCCGCTGTGGCTAGCGTGGTGATGAAAATGTCCAAACACCAGACATGACTAAGAATATGTCCGAGGCGTCTGTCTTGCTTTGGACTATGATTGGCTGCATTTATTGTTGTTGTTGTTGTTGTTGTTGTATAACACATGTATAACTAATTCCATGCAATATGACATTCAAGATAAGGTCAGGAAGTAATTAACCCCCTTTATCCTCTCATGCCTTCCGTCTACTAAAATGAGATTTTAGGTTTCCTTTGTAACTGGAAATTCATTGTAAACTAGGAACTAAATAAAAGAAAAACAATAATACCCTGAACTGCGTGAAGTTAAT
>NW_027171866.1:0-113844 GCF_036898095.1 Palaemon carinicauda
GGTGCCACAGCCCACCCTCCCACCCTCCCCCGTTGTCCACCACAGATGAAGCTTCATAATGCTGAATCCCCTACTGCTGCTACCTCCGTGGTCATCTAAGGCACCGGAGGAAGCAGCAGGGCCTACTGGAACTGCGTCACAATTGCTCGCCATTCATTCCTATTTCTAGCACGCTCTCTTGCCTCTAATGCAAAATTCTGGAATGGGTTAGATACAATATTATTCATGATTCTGATTATACTATGTATGGGGCTCAAATTCTATACCAACTCAATGTGGCGCAAAAATTGTTTCTATGTCTGGCAACCAGATATGTATATCAGTCGAGAAATGTCAAAAAATGTTATTTTTATTAGTAAAATAAATTTTTGAATATACTTACCCGATAATCATGTAGCTGTCAACTCCGTTGCCCGACAGAATTCTATGGAGGGATACGCCAGCTATCACAATACTAGAAGGGGGTGTATTTACCAGCGCCACCTGTGGCCAGGTACTCAAGTACTTCTTGTTGACACCTCCTCAATTATTCCTCGGTCCACTGGTTCTTTATGGGGAGGAAGGGAGGGTCGATTAAATCATGATTATCGGGTAAGTATATTCAAAAATTTATTTTACTAATAAAAATAACATTTTTCAATATTAAACTTACCCGATAATCATGTAGCTGATTCACACCCAGGGGGGTGGGTGAAAAACCAGTGTACAAGACTAAAGGATAGCTAAGTATCCCGTATTTCATATAATCAGTTATCCACAATAACAATGAAATAATAAGTACCTGGTAAGGAAGTCGACTTGAACCGTTACTCTGCCTTTAATAAGATCGTCTTCCTTACTGAGCGCAGCGTTCCTCTTGGGAGGCTGAATCAACTCAAAGGTGCTAAAGTATACAGGGCTGCAACCCATACTAAAGGACCTCATCACAACCTTTAACCTCGGCGCTTCTCAAGAAAGAATTGACCACCCGCCAAATCAACAAGGATGTGGAAGGCTTCTTAGCCGACCGTACAACCCATAAAAAGTATTCAAGAGAAAGGTTAAAAGGTTATGGGATTATGGAAATGTAGTGGCTGAGCCCTCGCCTACTACTGCATTCGTTGCTACGAATGGTCCCAGGGTGTAGCAGTACTCGTAAAGAGACTGGACATCTTTGAGATAGAATGATGCGAACACTGACTTGCTTCTCCAATAGGTTGCATCCATAACACTCTGCAGAGAATGGTTCTGTTTGAAGGCCACTGAAGTAGCCACAGCTCCCACTTCATGTGTCCTTACCTTCAGCAAAGCAAGGTCTTCTTCCTTCAGACGAGAATGTGTTTCTCTAATCAGAAGCCTGAATAGTAAGAAACTGAGTTCTTAGAACTTGGAAAAGAAGGTTTCTTGATAGCACACTATAAGGCTTCTGATTGTCCTTGTAAAGGTTAAGACCTTTTTAGATAGTACCTAAGAGCTCTAACTGGGCAAAGTACTCTTTTCAGATCATTCCCCACCAAGTTGGACAGGCTTGGGATCTCGAACGACTTAGGCCAAGGACGTGAAGGAAGCTCGTTTAGCAAAAACCGAGCTGCAAGGAACATGTAGCCGTTTCAGATGTGAAAACAATGATCCTGCTGAAGGCGTGGATCTCACTTACTCTTTTAGCTGTTGTCAAGCACACGAGGAAAAGAGTTTTTAATGTGAGGTCCTAAAAAGAGGCTGATTGGAGAGGTTCAAATCTTGATGACATAAGGAACCTTAGGACCACGTCTAGATTCCAGCCTGGAGTGGACAACCGACGTTCCTTTGAGGTCTCAAAAGACCTAGGGAGGTCCTGTAGATCTTTGTTGGTGGAAAGATCCAAGCCTCTGTGGCGGAAAACCGCTGCCAACATACTTCTGTAACCCTTGATCGTAGGAGCTGAAAGGGATCTTACTTTCCTTAGATATAACAGGAAGTCAGCAATCTGGGTTACAGTGGTACTGGTTGAGGAAACTGCATTGGTCTTGTACCAGCTACGGAAGACTTCCCCTTGAGACTGATAGATTCTGAGAGTGGATGTTCTCCTTGCTTTGACAATCGCTCTGGCTGCCTCCTTCGAAAAGCCCCTAGCTCTTGAGAGTCTTTCGAAAGTCTGAAGGCAGTCAGACGAAGAGCGTGGAGGATTGGGTGTACCTTCTTTACGTGAGGTAGACTTAGAAGGTTCACTCCTAGAGGAAGAGTCCTGGGAATGTCGACCAGCCATTGCAGTACCTCTAAGAACCATTCTCTCGCGGACCAGAGCGGAGCCAACCAACGTCAGCCGTGTCCCTTAGTGAGAGGAGAACTTCTGAAGTACTCTGTTGACAATCTTGAACGGCGGGAATGCATACAGGTCGAGATGGAACCAATCCAGAAGAAAAGCATCCACGTGAACTGCTGCTGGGTCTGGAATCGGAGAACAATACAACAGGAGTCTCTAGGTTATCGAGGTAGTGAACAGATCTATGGTTGGCTGACCCCACAGGGTCCAAAGTCTGTTGCAAACACTCTTGAGAAGGGTCCACTCTGTGGGGATGACCTGACCCTTCCGTCTGAGGTGATCTGCCATGACATTCATACCGCCCTGAATGAACCTCGTTACCAGTTAGCTTTCGATCTAAAGACCAGATGAGTAGGTCCCTTGCGATCTAGAACAACTTCCACGAAAGAGTCCCTCCCTGCTTGAAGATGTAAGCCAGGGCTGTGGTGTTGTCAGAGTCCACCTCCACCACTTTGTTAAGCTGGAGGGACTTGAAGTTTATCAAGGCCAGAATAACCGCCTACAACTTCTTGCAAATGATGTGAAGTGTCCTTTGCTCCTGATTCCATGTTCCCGAGCATTCTTGTCCGTCCAAAGTCGCACCCCAGCCCGTGTCTGATGCGTCCGAGAGGAGACGGCGGTCGTGTTTCTGAACAGCCAAAGGTAGCCTTCCTTGAGAAGAAAGCTGTTCTTACACCACGCGAGAGAAGACCTCCTCTCTTCGGAAACAGGAACTGAGACCGTCTCTAGCGTCATGTCCTTTATCCAGTGAGCAGCTAGATGATACTGAAGGGAGGGGAGGTGGAGTCTCCCTAACACGATGAACAGGGCCAGCGATGAAAGTGTCCCTGTTAGACTCATCCACTACCTGACTGAGCATCGGTTCCTTCTCAGCATGCTCTGGATGCATTCTAGGGCTTGGAAGATCCTTGGGGCCGACGGAAAAGTCCGAAAAGCTCGACTCTGAAGATCCATACCCAAGGAGACAATGGTCTGGGATGGAACGAGCTGAGACTCCTCAAAATTGACCAGGAGGCCCAGTTCCTTGGTCAGATCCATAGTCCATTTGAAAATCTCCAGACAGCGACGACTTGTGGGAGCTCTTAAAAGCCAGTCGTCTGACGGAGCCGGACACAAGATCATGATACTGCTGCACAGTCTGTGAACTGTCAATCATGGGCAAGCGAGGAAGTACAGTGACAACCCGAATCTGTCTAGACTGTCTGGGTCGTACAGACAACTCCTTAACGGGTTGCTGAGGTTGCCGCACTGCGTCACAACAAGTCACTTCTGTTGGTTGTTGAACGTCTTCCCCGTGACACATTGACTCCGTAAACAAAAAATCCTCTAACTAGGACTAAGCTTGGACTGCATGTCATGCAACACAGCCCAAGGTCTATGGGAGCAGGTGTGGTAACAGACGGGATTAGCGACTGAAGTGGAACCTTCCCTGGAAGCATGTTATGCTTAAATAAAAGTCCATAAGAGGTTATGCAGCTAAAGGCTCCCTCCAAATGACAGAGTCCTCAAGGGAATATCAGAAGGAGGGAGAAAAGAACTTTCTCATCTACAGGGACCTTATCCTAGAAAAGCTAAGTTCTCTGAGTGAGGGTTCACTGGTGCAAAAGCAGCAGACTAGAAGGCAACGTTATGAAACTGCTTGACAGTCTAGTGAGTTGGCAACAACCCAAGATGTGTGACTGAGAAGCATGCGGTAAGGTATGCAGAGCATGATGTATGCAGAGTATGCTGTATGTAGAGCATGTTGTATGCAGAGCATGCTGTATGCAGAGCATGTTGTATGCAGAGCATGCTGAATGCAGAGCATGCTGTATGCTGAGCATGTAGTAAGCAGAGCCTGCTGTAAGCAGAGCCTGCTGAAAGGAAAGCAGAGCGTGTGCATGGCGTTTAACATTTCTCAGAAATTCCATGACCAGTGCTAGAGTGCTTTATGCATGCTTGCATGGGGTTTAAAAATCAACATAATGTTTACCTTACATTCATAACTCATGATTCATATTTTTGCCATGGTTTGAAAATGGAGGTAAGGTATGCTGAACAGCAGAGTCAGAACGAGCTGGAACAACAATAGTTGTGGTTTCCTCTTCAAGACTCTGTTGAGGGAACACCTGAGGCTCAGTCTGCAAAGGCTGAATAAAAGACAAGCAGAAGGAAGGCGCATGGGTGGAGGAGGCTGACTCCTAGCATGAGTGGTTGAACCCAAGGGTTGCGCTTGCTGAGCGGTTGGCGGAAGCGGAGTAGCAAGTTCCAGTTCCTGTGGTGTGAGCGGAGCGCGATGAGGAAGAGGCTGCGCAGAACAAGGTAAATGTCTCGCAAGGTGAGGCTCCTGAGGCGCAAGGCTAAGGTGTTGTGGTGCTTGCCTTGTGGAGGGTTGAGCTCGCTGCAGCGAGAGCTGAGGAGACTGACTCATGGACGGGAGAGGTTGTTGTACCTCAACCGAGTGTTGCATCACTGGTGGAGCAGCAAGTGGAGGCGGAGGAAGAGAGGTATAATCCTCCTGATCCCATTGTAAAGGTTGCCTTAAGGAAGGCGGAGGCTGAACACCACTGGGAACAGCAAACTCAGCACGTGGCTCAACATCGTACGCCTGGCAGGTGGTACTGCGATCAGGCGGAGCGAGCGTAGGCGGAGGGAGTGTAGGCGGAGGCGGAGGAGCAACACTCTCAGCCCGACACTCACGCATCAAGTCCGAAAGCTGTGCTTGCATGGACTGTAGTAGAGTCCACAACATCGTACGCCTGGCAGGTGGTACTGCGATCAGGCGGAGCGAGTGTAGGCGGAGGGAGTGTAGGCGGAGGCGGAGGAGCAACACTCTCAGCCCGACACTCACGCATCAAGTCCGAAAGCTGTGCTTGCATGGACTGTAGTAGAGTCCACAACATCGTACGCCTGGCAGGTGGTACTGCGATCAGGCGGAGCGAGCATAGGCGGAGGGAGTGTAGGCGGAGGCGGAGGCGCAACACTCTCAGCCCGACACTCACGCATCAAGTCCGAAAGCAGAGCTTGCATGGACTGTAGTAGAGTCCACTTGGGGTCGGCAGAAACTACAGTAGGCTGAGGTAAAGCCTTAACAGTCGAGCTCTGTTGTGGCAGAACCTTACTCCTCTTAGGCGGAGTGCATTCAACTGATGACTGAGGAGAGTCAGAGCTAACCCAATGACTGTGAACTCTAACTTCGTACGTCTGGCATAGGTCTGGACTTTACGTTTAAAAGGTCTTGAGACCTGAGACCAGCGTTTTCTCCTCTAAATTTCTTCTGCAGACGAGCAAAATAAGGGCTCAATCGTCTGCGGGTGGGAGTGACGGTCTCGGTAAGACACGCCCACAACCACCGAGGATACTTCTGTGCGCCGATCAAGGCCTGCTGAACCCTTCTGCCCTTCGACATTGCTTCTCCCCTGGGCTTGGGAGCTTGCAAGAGGTCCCGGACTGGGAGGACGACTGGCGCGCACAAAAGTACCCTCACGCACAACACTGACATACTTTGCGCTAATCACTTATCACTTTGATTTCTGTTTGCACTTATTTCACTGAACTCGAAACTTTAAGTGGTTTGTACCTGAAACACGCAATTCTATCCTTTCTCAAAAGTTAGTAATTGCGAAAACAGAATTACAATGTAACAGAAAAATCTAATGAAAGATAATTCAGTGGCTGGAAAGAGACTAAACACTAGATCACTCTAGAAACGTTTAGTTTCTTCCCCTAAAGAGACTAGGGAGAAGAGCAAAAACGATAACGACGTTACTCGTACGCCTGGCAGGCTTGAATGAAACGTTTATCCTCTTTCTCCCTACGTCTCTATCTCTCTCTCTCTCTCTCTCTCTTGACTTAGAACCTGAGAGAAGAGCCCAATCATATATATCGTTAAAACATATTATTGTTAAAGGAAAAAACTGAAAAGTTCCTTTATTAGGATCAAAACCATTAAGTTAAGAAAGAATGAACAAAACGCTAGACACGGTTACTCTTACTGCAACGTGAAACCGTGAACATTCTTTCTCTATCGTAACGATAGAGTGCAAGTTGAACGTTCTGAACGTCAACAACTGCAGAGACAAAACAAAACGTTAGTTCAACTTTGAAAACAGTACGAGACTATCAAAGAAATTCTTTCAAACTCTGTGGCGGAAATAGCATAATATGTTAACAGGTAAAACCGAAATGACGGGCTCAATGTTAATTAACTTCGGTACCAAGAAAAGACCGCCTACTATTAGGAAGGTCGAATATAAACAAATATAAAAATTAATTTTAATAAGTTTATAATAAAAGGAAGTTAATCGAAGAGGCCTATAAGAGGCGGAGAGATATAAAATAAATCTATAACTTTTGTTAAGCAAAATTAAGAAAGAGAGTCTATACTCTCTTAGACACCAACACTTCCGTCTAAGGGAAGGGTCGGCCATTGAAAGGTGAACGAGAGTTCATACTCTCTTCGTCACCATAATTAATCAAATTAATTCCAAAAGCTAACTAAGCTAATATAGAAGTTTCCAGTAAAGCGACAGCCGAAATCAAAGAGAAATACTTTACCAAAGTCGTGAAAATACTCCAAGAACATAAGCGTATCCCAGAACGTCTTGCCGGAAGCACGACAGAGGAATAATTGAGGAGGTGTCAACAAGAAGTACTTGAGTACCTGGCCACAGGTGGCGCTGGTAAATACACCCCCTTCTAGTATTGTGATAGCTGGCGTATCCCTCCATAGAATTCTGTCGGGCAACGGAGTTGACAGCTACATGATTATCGGGTAAGTTTAATATTGAAAAAGTGAAATTTACCAATTTTTACTCCTCTACTGCAAAATTCTGGAATGGGTTAGATACAATATTATTCATGATTCTGATTATACTATGTATGGGGCTCAAATTCTATACCAACTCAATGTGGCGCAAAAATTGTTTCTATGTCTGGCAACCAGATATGTATATCAGTCGAGAAATGTCAAAAAAGTGAAATTTACCAATTTTTACTCCTCTAATGCAAAATTCTGGAATGGGTTAGATACAATATTATTCATGATTCTGATTATACTATGTATGGGGCTCAAATTCTATACCAACTCAATGTGGCGCAAAAATTGTTTCTATGTCTGGCAACCAGATATGTATATCAGTCGAGAAATGTCAAAAAAGTGAAATTTACCAATTTTTACTCCTCTAATGCAAAATTCTGGAATGGGTTAGATACAATATTATTCATGATTCTGATTATACTATGTATGGGGCTCAAATTCTATACCAACTCAATGTGGCGCAAAAATTGTTTCTATGTCTGGCAACCAGATATGTATAACAGTCGAGAAATGTAAAAAAAGTGAAATTTACCAATTTTTACTCCTCTAATGCAAAATTCTGAAATGGGTTAGATACAATATTATTCATGATTCTGATTATACTATGTATGGGGCTCAAATTCTATACCAACTCAATGTGGCGCAAAAATTGTTTCTATGTCTGGCAACCAGATATGTATATCAGTCGAGAAATGTCAAAAAAGTGAAATTTACCAATTTTTACTCCTCTAATGCAAAATTCTGGAATGGGTTAGATACAATATTATTCATGATTCTGATTATACTATGTATGGGGCTCAAATTCTATACCAACTCAATGTGGCGCAAAAATTGTTTCTATGTCTGGCAACCAGATATGTATATCAGTCGAGAAATGTCAAAAAAGTGAAATTTACCAATTTTTACTCCTCTAATGCAAAATTCTGGAATGGGTTAGATACAATATTATTCATGATTCTGATTATACTATGTATGGGGCTCAAATTCTATACCAACTCAATGTGGCGCAAAAATTGTTTCTATGTCTGGCAACCAGATATGTATAACAGTCGAGAAATGTCAAAAAAGTGAAATTTACCAATTTTTACTCCTCTAATGCAAAATTCTGAAATGGGTTAGATACAATATTATTCATGATTCTGATTATACTATGTATGGGGCTCAAATTCTATACCAACTCAATGTGGCGCAAAAATTGTTTCTATGTCTGGCAACCAGATATGTATATCAGTCGAGAAATGTCAAAAAAGTGAAATTTACCAATTTTTACTCCTCTATTGCAAAATTCTGGAATGGGTTAGATACAATATTATTCATGATTCTGATTATACTATGTATGGGGCTCAAATTCTATACCAACTCAATGTGGCGCAAAAATTGTTTCTATGTCTGGCAACCAGATATGTATATCAGTCGAGAAATGTCAAAAAAGTTAAATTTACCAATTTTTACTCCTCTAATGCAAAATTCTGGAATGGGTTAGATACAATATTATTCATGATTCTGATTATACTATGTATGGGGCTCAAATTCTATACCAACTCAATGTGGCGCAAAAATTGTTTCTATGCCTGGCAACCAGATATGTATATCAGTCGAGAAATGTCAAAAAAGTGAAATTTACCAATTTTTACTCCTCTAATGCAAAATTCTGGAATGGGTTAGATACAATATTATTCATGATTCTGATTATACTATGTATGGGGCTCAAATTCTATACCAACTCAATGTGGCGCAAAAATTGTTTCTATGTCTGGCAACCAGATATGTATAACAGTCGAGAAATGTCAAAAAAGGTGAAATTTACCAATTTTTACTCCTCTAATGCAAAATTCTGAAATGGGTTAGATACAATATTATTCATGATTCTGATTATACTATGTATGGGGCTCAAATTCTATACCAACTCAATGTGCCGCAAAAATTGTTTCTATGTCTGGCAACCAGATATGTATATCAGTCGAGAAATGTCAAAAAAGTGAAATTTACCAATTTTTACTCCTCTAATGCAAAATTCTGAAATGGGTTAGATACAATTTTATTCATGATTCTGATTATACTATGTATGGGGCTCAAATTCTATACCAACTCAATGTGACGCAAAAATTGTTTCTATGTCTGGCAACCAGATATGTATTGAAGTCGAGAAAAGTCAAAAAAGTGAAAATTACCCATTTTTACCCCTCTATCGCAAAATTCTGGAATGGGTTAGATACAATATTATTCATGATTCTGATTATACTATGTATGGGGCTCAAATTCTATACCAACTCAATGTGGCGCAAAAATTGTTTCTATGTCTGGCAACCAGATATGTATTGAAGTCGAGAAAAGTAAAAAAAGTTAAAATTACCCATTTTTACCCCTCTATCGCAAAATTCTGGAATGGGTTAGATACAATATTATTCATGATTCTGATTATACTATGTATGGGGCTCAAATTCTATACCAACTCAATGTGGCGCAAAAATTGTTTCTATGTCTGGCAACCAGATATGTATATCAGTCGAGAAATGTCAAAAAAGTGAAATTTACCAATATTTACTCCTCTAATGCAAAATTCTGAAATGGGTTAGATACAATTTTATTCATGATTCTGATTATACTATGTATGGGGCTCAAATTCTATACCAACTCAATGTGACGCAAAAATTGTTTCTATGTCTGGCAACCAGATATGTATTGAAGTCGAGAAAAGTCAAAAAAGTGAAAATTACCCATTTTTACCCCTCTATCGCAAAATTCTGGAATGGGTTAGATACAATATTATTCATGATTCTGATTATACTATGTATGGGGCTCAAATTCTATACCAACTCAATGTGGCGCAAAAATTGTTTCTATGTCTGGCAACCAGATATGTATTGAAGTCGAGAAAAGTAAAAAAAGTTAAAATTACCCATTTTTACCCCTCTATCGCAAAATTCTGGAATGGGTTAGATACAATATTATTCATGATTCTGATTATACTATGTATGGGGCTCAAATTCTATACCAACTCAATGTGGCGCAAAAATTGTTTCTATGTCTGGCAACCAGATATGTATATCAGTCGAGAAATGTCAAAAAAGTGAAATTTACCAATTTTTACTCCTCTAATGCAAAATTCTGGAATGGGTTAGATACAATATTATTCATGATTCTGATTATACTATGTATGGGGCTCAAATTCTATACCAACTCAATGTGGCGCAAAAATTGTTTCTATGTCTGGCAACCAGATATGTATATCAGTCGAGAAATGTCAAAAAAGTGAAATTTACCAATTTTTACTCCTCTAATGCAAAATTCTGGAATGGGTTAGATACAATATTATTCATGATTCTGATTATACTATGTATGGGGCTCAAATTCTATACCAACTCAATGTGGCGCAAAAATTGTTTCTATGTCTGGCAACCAGATATGTATATCAGTCGAGAAATGTCAAAAAAGTGAAATTTACCAATTTTTACTCCTCTAATGCAAAATTCTGGAATGGGTTAGATACAATATTATTCATGATTCTGATTATACTATGTATGGGGCTCAAATTCTATACCAACTCAATGTGGCGCAAAAATTGTTTCTATGTCTGGCAACCAGATATGTATATCAGTCGAGAAATGTCAAAAAAGTGAAATTTACCAATTTTTACTCCTCTATTGCAAAATTCTGGAATGGGTTAGATACAATATTATTCATGATTCTGATTATACTATGTATGGGGCTCAAATTCTATACCAACTCAATGTGGCGCAAAAATTGTTTCTATGTCTGGCAACCAGATATGTATATCAGTCGAGAAATGTCAAAAAAGTGAAATTTACCAATTTTTACTCCTCTAATGCAAAATTCTGGAATGGGTTAGATACAATATTATTCATGATTCTGATTATACTATGTATGGGGCTCAAATTCTATACCAACTCAATGTGGCGCAAAAATTGTTTCTATGCCTGGCAACCAGATATGTATATCAGTCGAGAAATGTCAAAAAAGTGAAATTTACCAATTTTTACTCCTCTAATGCAAAATTCTGGAATGGGTTAGATACAATATTATTCATGATTCTGATTATACTATGTATGGGGCTCAAATTCTATACCAACTCAATGTGGCGCAAAAATTGTTTCTATGTCTGGCAACCAGATATGTATAACAGTCGAGAAATGTCAAAAAAGTGAAATTTACCAATTTTTACTCCTCTAATGCAAAATTCTGAAATGGGTTAGATACAATATTATTCATGATTCTGATTATACTATGTATGGGGCTCAAATTCTATACCAACTCAATGTGGCGCAAAAATTGTTTCTATGTCTGGCAACCAGATATGTATATCAGTCGAGAAATGTCAAAAAAGTGAAATTTACCAATTTTTACTCCTCTAATGCAAAATTCTGAAATGGGTTAGATACAATATTATTCATGATTCTGATTATACTATGTATGGGGCTCAAATTCTATACCAACTCAATGTGGCGCAAAAATTGTTTCTATGTCTGGCAACCAGATATGTATATCAGTCGAGAAATGTCAAAAAAGTGAAATTTACCAATTTTTACTCCTCTAATGCAAAATTCTGAAATGGGTTAGATACAATATTATTCATGATTCTGATTATACTATGTATGGGGCTCAAATTCTATACCAACTCAATGTGGCGCAAAAATTGTTTCTATGTCTGGCAACCAGATATGTATATCAGTCGAGAAATGTCAAAAAAGTGAAATTTACCAATTTTTACTCCTCTAATGCAAAATTCTGGAATGGGTTAGATACAATATTATTCATGATTCTGATTATACTATGTATGGGGCTCAAATTCTATACCAACTCAATGTGGCGCAAAAATTGTTTCTATGTCTGGCAACCAGATATGTATATCAGTCGAGAAATGTCAAAAAAGTGAAATTTACCAATTTTTACTCCTCTAATGCAAAATTCTGAAATGGGTTAGATACAATATTATTCATAATTCTGATTATACTATGTATGGGGCTCAAATTCTATACCAACTCAATGTGGCGCAAAAATTGTTTCTATGTCTGGCAACCAGATATGTATATCAGTCGAGAAAAGTCAAAAAAGTGAAAATTACCCATTTTTACCCCTCCATCGCAAAATTCTGAAATGGGTTAGATACAATATTATACAATATTTTACTTCAATATTCTCTATTCTTGGGTAGTGCCATAGCCTCTGTACCATGGTCCTCCACTACCTTGGAGTAGAGTTCTCTTGATTGAAGGTACACTCGGGCACACTATCTTAATCTCTTACTCCTGTTTTGTTTATATAGGCGATATTTATCTTAATGTTTCTGTTCTCAAAATATTCTATTTTTCCTTGCTCCCTATCCTCACTGGGGTATTTTCAATATTGGAGCACCTAGGCTCTTAGCATCCTGCATTTCCAAGTAGGGGTGTAGCTTTGCAAGTAATAATAATAATAATAATAATAATAATAATAATAATAATAATAATAATAATATGTAGGAATGAGAATTTTTTTTTTTCAATGTCTGTGCAGTCATTCAAACCCACGGGTCCAGTCACGGACTGATACAGTGATAGGTCTATTATGATTATCAGTAATAAGGTCCTATCGATACAGGTCGGGACCATTATATATGAGTGGTCAGCTCCCCCAAACGTGCATAAAAAAGGGATACTAACTAATTTCACCCCCTCTAACCAAACCTACAAGCCATGCCCCTTAAACAGCCCTATTCTTCGTCAACCGTCACTATACATACAGGTGGCCTCTATCATATATCCACCCACACGTCTACTACTGTAATAGTGATATATTCAATAGATAAGTGAACATTGAAACACTATACAAACCTTCTTTATGTATTTTCGTGTACAAATACCTCCAGATAAACAAATCCGAAAACATCGTCTGTTATTATACCTGGCCTTACTAATCGAGAGAGTTATTTACTGCTAGCCGAACATAACGCTATCCTCGGGTAGCTATCTCCGGGTAGAAAGATTTCAGTGTCTTATTTATATGAAATTAAAGGTAAATTTGGAATAATTTTGTACTCATATGATATAATAGAATAATAATGACTTAATTTTTAAAATAATTACCCCCAACATTATATATTAGGCTTAAAAATTTTCTTTTTTTAGGCTTAGCATTGCTGGTAAAGAAATATGCTTTTACGGTCATGTGTACCCTAGGATTGTCTGTGTTTTAGGGCAGTGTTTTTACGTGTTTTGTTTGCTATTTTAGTTGTTTTTATTGTTTTTTAATCATTTGGGACAATATTCTAGCTCGTGGGAGGATGGATCCAGGACTATTGGCCCTAGACAACCCTGGCCATATTGAGGCAACTTATAGATTAAGGCATTGTTTTACTTGTTTTGTTTGTTATTATGGTTGTTTTTATTTTTTTTAGTCATTTAGGACAATATTCTAGCCTGTGGGAGGATGGATCCAGGACTATTGGCCCTAGACAACCCTGGCCATATTGAGGCAACTTGTCCTGAAGGATGTCTGTAAAGTCATGTGTACCCTAGGATTGGCCAAGTATATTATATCATTATTTTACTTCTTTTAATGATATTTTGATTATTTTTATTGTTTTTAATCATATGGAACAATATTCTAGCCATATTTATATAATTTATTTACACTTAGATTAAAATCGGAATAATTTATAAATGAAAAAGGTGAATATCAATATACAGAAATAAAAGGCGTCTGTTAACAATGACTGTACTGTTAATTCAAATAGCATGTACAGGGCTGTTAATTCTCTATATGATTTCCAGTATTATAAAAAAAGGTATAGATAATAACAGTTTAAAATTTGATGTTTTTTGTCAATATATCGTTCTTTTATTCTACTTAATAGAATGCAAAAATTTACAAATTTTTTGTCAAAAAGAAAAAAAGCTTTAATTCTTTTATCATCTTTGTTTCAGCTGGGGTGTATGTATAATATCCGCCACCTGTATAATGAAGACTTAAGTATACAGCAGTGTAAAGGGGTCGCAGGGGGACGTCAGCCCCCCAGTTAGGTAAGTAGGTAAGGACATGGCTTGTATGTTAGGTTAGGTTATGGGGGAGAAGTTTAGTTTAGTAGGCGTCCATATTTTATGGTAACCGGAGGACTGACCTAGGCAGAGGATTGACCCATAATCTCGGGTAAAACTGACCCAGCGTAGTTTGGAGGACTGACCCACAAAGTTTATACTATAGTGCATTTATTATTAAAGTTATTTGATTAAATATAATAACATATGGATTCCATGTATCATTAACACTTGTATGTTGTAATAAAAACTTTTGGTAAATTTTATATAAGAAATCTATACTTAAATCAAATCAATCTGGCTAACGGGTGTGACCTGGGAAGGGAGTCTGGGGTCTTGCCCCCGGCTAGGGGTTGTGACCTGGGAAGGGGTCCGGTGGTTTGCCCCCGGCTAGGGGTTGTGACCTGGGAACTACTAGGTTAGGTTAGGTGGGTTTTATTAGGTTCTGTACAGCTTAACTCCTGAAACTGGTTTTGCTCCTGTGCAAAATACAAACCGTCCGCTCTTTACTATGGAGGAGTATTACGGCAAAGCTAAAACCAGCCGTTAAAGCTTTTTTTCACGGTGTAACAGCCCGCCTCTAGGTAGTGGTCACACCAGCACTAGTGACTAACATTCACTTTCTATTTCAGCTCGGTAAATACGTATTCTTTTTCTCCCACCAACCTTTTTAACTAGTTTACTGTTAAAAGCAACTGGCCTAATGCTTAATAAAATGCCCATTTGTTTTGAGCTGCCTTCATTGGTTCTCACGGGTTCCCTGTGCAAAGAAGGTTGTGAGGTACGAGAGACAGACCATAGCCGAGTGATGCTTTATTCCTGAGACGGGCAGAGTACATTGACCTGTGCTATCCATCGTTTCTCAGGTTGAACGTCGAGTAGGAAAAGATGTAGGACCCAAAGGGGTTGGTGATGGCTGTCTTTGGAATGTCATCGGGCTGAATGGGGACCTGAAAATAAGACTTTTAAGAGATCTATCTTGGAGAAAATATTGGCTCCGTGAAGGGTCCCGGTGAGATCCTGCATGTTTGGCAATGGGTAGTGGTCAGGTGTCGTGGCCAGATTTAGGAGTCTATAATCACTGCAGGGCCTCCATGTGTAGCGGAGAGGCCTACAGGCTGAACCTCTTTTTACATATTCCCATGCTCTCCGTCTTCAAGGCTTGTTTGGCGTCCTGTAGCTTCTGCAGAGGGAGGGTTCTGAGCCTGCAGTGGATTATCGGGCCTGTCGTTGAGATATGGTGGAATATCCCATGCTTGGCAGGGAACCCCTTCAGTTGGTGGAGCTCGGGTTTGAAGACCTCCGGGAATTCCTGCGGCAGGCAGCCGTATTCATAGGGCGTGACTGAGCACACCCTGGGAAGGCTGGGCCCACCGCTGGTGAGGTGGTGGGACTGGTAGGTCCTGCGCTCGACTAGTCGTTTGCGACGCACGTCTACCAGCAGTCCGTGGTGAGTGAGGAAGTCGGCTCCCAGGAGGGGCACCTTGACGTCTGCGATCAGGAAAGGCCAGTTGTAATTCCGGGCCCATAATGGATATCCTCAGTGTCCTTGTCCTGTAACAGGTGATGGGGCTGCCGTTCGTGGCAACCAGGGCGACCCTTTCGTCTGATTGGAGGCCTAGGTCATTCTTTGAAGGTGGGAACGTTGACACTGTAGCGCCGGTATCCACTAAGAACCTTTTTCCTGAGTTTACGTCGAGGATGTAGAAGCCCGTGTGATCGGGCCTCGCCTGCTCCACGGTTGCTTGTAGGCATGGTTGCCTACCTAGTTTTTTGGATGGGCGCATGGTTGGACACACTCGGTGGTGCTTGCTGTTGCTCCTGCTTTTTCTTAGAAACTAAGTTTTTTCTTCTTTTTTTCTTAGTATCATAGTTTTTTTCATTTCCTCAATAAATATTTAGTACTTACATAACCTGAAATCAGCTTACCTCCGAATAATAATACAGTGAACCCTCGTTTATCGCGGTAGATAGGTTCCAGACGCGGGCGCGATAGGTGAAAATCCGCGAAGTATTGACACCATATTTACCTATTTATTTAACATGTATATTCGGACTTTTAAAACCTTCCCTTGTACGTAGTACTGTTAACAAACTACCCTTTAATGTACAGAACACTTAATGCATGTACTACAGTACCCTAAACTAAAACAGGCACAAATATTAAAGGCGATTTTATATCATGCGTTTCCTAAACACCTAAAAAGCACGATAAAAAATGGCAACCAATGTTTTGTTTACGTTTATCTCTGATCATAATGAAGAAACAAACTCATTTAGTGTACTGTACACATATATGTATAGGTTAGTTTTTGCATCGATTATATTGATGTACAGTATACAGTATGTTGATTTTGTTATTACCAATGTTTTACTTAATTTTCCTTAGGACTTCCAAATGAAATGTTTTTCTTTATGACGCCACCTGAAACGACGGCGTCATAAAGTACGCTCAGTAAACAACCACGCTCAGAACAAAGAAGGCATTTACTGTAACGCGCATGATGAAAGTGATAAATAATGATATTTACAGTAAAAGCATTTACAGTACAAAATATGTTATTACAAATATTATTTACCGTATCTATATAAAATCATACAGTACATACTGTACGTAGCAAAGCAGGAAAACAATTTACGAGAGAGAGAGAGAGAGAGAGAGAGAGAGAGAGAGAGAGAGAGAGAGAGAGAGAGAGAGAGAGAGAGAGAGAGAGATTGTTTTACGTACGTAAATGTAAATTTTAAACAAAAAAAATATGATAGGCTTTTAAAACCTTCCCTTTAACTTAATGCATACAGTACTAAACTATAAAACAGACACAAATATTACAGTAAAATGTTTAAGTAAAAAATAAAGATTGTTACTGTACTTACCACGAAAGAAGTTCAAGAAAAACTTGAATGATGATGGCGATGAATTTGCTGCACAGTAGAAATGATGATGATGAAGCTGATGATGTCTTCTACTGTGCAGCCAATAATAGTATTTTACGTCTCTTCAGACGGAGGTGTCTTTTCCTGGGACACCTCTTCAACTTCTTCCTGAGACACTTCTTCAATTTCTTCCGAGGGCATTGTGATCGGAAGTTGCTGCCGCTGCTTCTTTTTTCGCAAGAGCATCCTGTAGGGAGCCATTTGTTCATCGATCTTGGTGCAGAATTGTAGAGAACGAACCATATCCTCGTCCCACTCTTGCGACATTTCTTTCACCTCATTCGCAAGCTTGCAGAGCTTGGCAAGCCGTTCTATAGTTAAGACCGTTTCTTCGACATTTTCTTGGATCTCTTCCTGTGTTTCACTGTCTTCACTGCCCGATTTCGTCAGGTCTTCGAGGTCTGCGGCCGCGTAACTTCTACCGTCTTTTAACATAGTATCGAGAAGCGTCACCTTCTCAGCAATCATCATTTTTCGGTGCTGTTTAGGCTCACTACCAGCCTTAGTAGAAGCAGAAGGCTTGGGAGGCATTGTACAGTAGGGTTTAACAGAAAGTTCAACTTAAAACAATCGCACACAGCACAGATTCAACTTCACAAACTTAAGAACGTCTACTCAGCAATACGCGGAAAGAGAAAGTGAACGATGCAGACCCGCGAGAACTGTGATGCTGGAAGTTGAAGATGCGGGCAAAACACCAATCACAGGCTAGATAACAAAACTTGAGTTTTGATTCGTCATCTATCAGCGCTTGAACCAATCACAACCCGTCTTATACAGTACTATGGTGCGTTGGTTACTCATAGAAGATGTCCCGCGCACACTGAACGTACGTAGATTAAGTACAATACCGTAATAATAATAAATACTGTAATGATAATAATACTGTACAGTAATAATAATAATAATAATGATTAATAAATAACAATAATAATTTTATTAACAACAACAACAATAATAATAATAATAACAATAATAATAAAAATTTACGTACGTACGCTATTTTACGCCTCTCTCTCTCTCTCTCTCTCTCTCTCTCTCTCTCTCTCTCTCTCTCTCTCTCGTACGCTTACAGTACTTATTCGAAATGTGATTTTTGCAACAAAGAATATTATTGGATGCAGTACTGTACTACGTACGTATACATACAAAAGATTCATGGAAAAGAAGCACATCCATTACAGTACACACCATTCTAATATGGTATGACTGCATCTGATTTGCGTTTCATGTTCGATTTAATTTTACTACGTACTGAATTATCGTATGATCACATTCTCTTTTCGTGTTTTATTTCTTTCTGTGCTGAATTATATATCATATGTAATGCAATGAACAATCAGTAAGAGCAGATATTACTAATTACAGTATTAATGGAATTACAGGTAACAAAATATCGTATTTGGTTATCTTCAGATTTCGCGATATTTTCGAATTTTCCGGAAAATCCGCGATATGTATATATATATGGGTTATGGGAAAACCCCGCGAAGTGGTGAATCCGCGATTGTCGAACCGCGAAGTAGCGAGGGTTCACTGTATGCAGTTTCGTTATTAGCTGTGTCCCCTTGTCCTGTATAAAGTCAAGGGGTGGTGCCCAGTGCTCTGTTCTCTTGACCTATTACTTAGATTTTTGGGCATTCCACAGTTTTACCTTTTCGTGTAGTGAACGTTAGAGTGTGGTCGGCATTCGGACACTAGGCAGTTTTGGTGCTAATTCTGGCCACAGTCCGCAAACCACTACAGCGCTGCTGGCGATGCTGCTGCTGTCCATGCGGCAGGATCCGTGGGCAGGAGTATTGGGGTCTCCCACGGTGGATCGCGTTGACCACTACTTTGTCTGGCTCCTCCGTGACGGCATTGACAGAGGTGGTGGCGCGTATCTGGCAGTCTAGGCTGCCAGGTGGAGTTTGTTGGCCTTCGCGACCAACGATGGCACGTCCAGGTCCTCGGCGCCCTCCAACTGGGTGCGGATACTTTTGGGAAGGTGACGGAGGAAGATCTACCTTGACAGGCTTATCCCCTTGGGCCGCCCATCGCTGTCAAGCTCATTCAGCTGGAGGATGTTCGTCAGTTCGTCCCAGGCTGCTGAGGGATGAATGTCATCAGATCGGGGGCGCTGGGCCCTCGGGTACCGGGAGGTCATAGAGCTTCGTCAATTTCTTCTTCAGGTCTCTGTACCTCATGGGTCCATGCCTCTGTTTGAGCTAGGAGGAAATTCTTTTAAGTGGGTCTGGTGTCAGCATTACCATCACCATGTCCGATCTTATTTCATCAGTGATGTTTGACTCAGCACGCTGAAACCATACTGTTGCTGCGTTCGGTGAGAATGGAGGGAGCTGTAACTTCTGTCCCATCGACATCTGTGTAGCCGTTTGTGTGAATATCGCGCCATGCCCTTTGGTTCCGAGGGGCGAGGTACTGTCGACGTCTGAATCTGTCATCTGACCTCACACTTCGAAACTCAGTAGTGAACCGTATTTTGTCCGCTAACAGAGTAGGAATTCCAAGCAGCTGAGTAATAGCTAATTGCCATTGCAAAACTGCTTTTGGAAACGCCAGAACGCAAAATGTTTTGCGCCGTAACGAGTCCGTCAGTGGCGTTGCGGTATGTGGAGTTGCGAGCTCAAACGATTTCTTTTAAAATCGCCTTTGTGAGTTCGTTAAGGGAAAATCCATAGCAAAACAGGATGTCTGGCCACCTGCGCAGGTCATCCGCAGGAGTCTACCAGGCGAAGTGGCGAGTTTTCTGTGGTTGGTGTCGTGGAAGGGGTATCTCTCCACTCGAAGCCACAATTCCAGCAATAGCGGAGTTCTTCGTGTATTTGCGGGAGGAAATGCGCCTTTCAGTCTCGGCAGTGAAAGGCTATCGCTCAGCCTTAAGTCTTGCCTTCAGGCTCAAAGGAGTGGACATTTCTTCCTCGCGGGAACTTTCTTTACTCAGACGAAGTTATGAACTTACCTGCCTTCTGTCAGAAGTGAGACCACCTCCATGGAACGTAGTTCGAGTTCTCAGGTCTCTAAAGAGACCTCCCTACGAACCATTACGCCAGGCTTCAGATTGCCACCTTACTTGGAAGGCGGTGTTCCTGCAAGCTTTGTCTTTGGCCAAGCGAGTCAGCGAATTACATGGTCTCTCATACGACGTCGCCCATCCAAGGGGATGGGGGGAGGTAACGTTCAGATTCGTCCCTGAGTTTGTTGCCAAGACTCAGAATCCGGGAGTGCTGGACCCTCGGTTCGACACTTTCCAGGTTTCGAGTCTTCCTTCTGTAACAAATGACCCAGACCATCTCCTACTGTGCCCAGTAAGGAGTCCGAGGTTGTATCTTAAAAGAACAGCTGCAGTTCGTCCCCAGGTGCAAGCCTTGTTTCTGAGCACTGGGAAAACGAAGAGAAGGGTCACCAGGAATACCATCTCAGCCTGGATTCGCAAGGTAATACACCTAGCCTTGCATCCTGACCCTTCTCCGTCACGTCGCCCTAGAGCCCATGATGTCAGGGGCATAGCCACGTCCCTGGCCTTCAAGAAAAATTATTCACTGATGCAGGTCCTGCCAGCTGGGGTGTGGAAGCGTCAGACCACTTTCACAGCCCACTACCTGCAAGACGTGACACACAGGAGGCTCGATACGTTTTCTATCGGCCCTGTGGTGGCTGCACAACAGCTGGTCTAACCTCAGGCTCCTTAATGGACAAGTAGCAGAAGGTTGAGGGCATTGTTACCCGGTTTTAGTCTGCGTAAATGAAAAGGTATGTCTGGCCCTTATTCTTTTCGTCATCCACTCTTCCCTTGGAGAAAGCAGCATCCTGGGTTCTCTGCACAGTTGACCTCAAACCACTGCAGGTAAACCATGCTTCCTTGTGTTCCTAGTATTAAGTGTAGTACTGTCATGTCCCCATACCCTGACGAGGTATTGGGAGAGTCCTAGCCTAGATTTCCATCTGAAGAACTCCAGGTCAACTTCCTAGGATAAGTCACTTCTTCATCTTCGCACACAGCTTACGTAGGTGGCAGCAGTTTCACAGCATGCTAGCGAGGAGCAGGGACTCCTTATTTTCTGAGTACGTAAACACTCGAATATGAAGTCCCCGGGCAAAGCCAAAGCCAGTATGGCAGGGACTTACCGCCCTTCCTAAGGGTTGAGTCACCCTATGTAAATAGGGTGGTTTGTATTTCAGTTATGGAACAAATGAAAAATTTGTAGATAATTTGTATTCTTCCTAACTATACAAACCTTAGCTATTTACACATATGTGACCGCCAGCCCTGTCCCCCGGGATAAGTCCTACCTCTAAGCAAAGTGAAGCACTCACTGTGTGAGAGGGGGGGGTGTTGCAAGCTACCCCTCCCTACGCCCCCACTAACTAGCGGTGGGGTAGTAAACCCTCTTTAAAATTCTCATGGCTCGTCATTCAGCTACTCCGAAGTAATTACCCTATGTAAATAGCTAAGGTTTGTATAGTTAGAAAAAAACAAATTATCTACGAATATGTCATATATATTTGAGGATGTATAGTATATCATGTCCATCAGTCATTCGTTAAAATATATTTATTCCAGCGCAACATAGAAACCTTCGGCGAAGCTGAAACTAGCCGTTGAATGCAAGGTATAACAACCCTCTGCTAGACACTTTTTATTTCGGCTCTGTAAAGACGTATTCTTTGTCCCGCCAAATTTAACTTTATGATTAAAGGCAACGTGCATAAAGCCTTATAAAAAGTCCTTTTTCTTTCAGTGTCTTGTAAGATTTTCGGTGATCAATCTATTCTGAAGAAGTGTTTAAATTCTTTCATTCAACCTTGTTTTGAGTATTGTTTTCCTTTCTGGTCTTCAGCTGCTGACTCTCATCTTCCTTTGTTGGACAGAAACTTACGGTCTATTAAATTTCTTATTCCTGATCTTGATATTAATCTTTGGCACCGTCGTTCTCTTGTCGTCAGCACTGGGAGAGACGAGAGGAGGATCACCAAAACATCATCTCTGCTGGACTCATTGAGTCATCAACTACGCTGTGATTCCAGATCCTCATCCCACACGTCGCCCCATGATGTCAGCAGATTACTCTGTGATGCAGGTTGTACAAGCAAGGGTGTAAATGCTCCAGGTGATTTTCACAACCTTTCTCCTGCAAGACGTGACCCACAGGAACTCGATACGATCTCTATTGGTCCTGTGGTGGCTGCACAACAGCTGGTTGTATACCTCAAGCTCCATCTTATTGGACAAGTAGCAGAAGGTTGAGGGCACTGTTACCCGGATTTAGTCTGCGTGAATGAAAAGATTTGACTGGCTCTTATTCTTTTCTTCATCCTCCCCTCTCGTGGGGAAAGCAGCATCCTGGGTTCTCTGCATAAGCTGACCTCAAACCACTGCAGGTAAACCATGCTCCCTTGTGTACCTAGTATTAAGCTAATACTGTTGCGTCCCCATACCCTGGCGATGTGGTATTGGGAAATTCTTGGTTACATCAGTTTTTTCCTACAATTGACTCTGAATAACTTTACCTAGATAGTCGCACTTCTGCATGTCTCAACACACAGCTTGCGTAGGCCGCGGACCTTGCATAACAAGGTTTTAGCGAGGGCAGGGCCCTCCTTATTTTTGAGTACTAACATACTCAGATAAGGAGCACTCGAGTAGAGCCAAAAGCCAGATTGGCAGGGACGTCCACCCTTCCTAATGGGTGAGTCACCCTTAATATAGAGCTTGGTTTGTATTCCAGTTACGGAACAAATGACAAATTCGTAGATAATATGTATTTTTCCTAGCTCTACAAACCTTAGCTATCCCCCTTGAAGTCCTACCTCCAAGGAAAGTGGGCTAAATCACAGGTGTGTGAACGGGAGTGGTAGGAAGCTACCCCCCTACCACCCCGCTAACTAGCGGTGTGGGTAGTTAACCCTCGCAAAATTCTAATGGCTCGTCATTTCAGCTCCGCTGAAAGTATAACCCCTAATAAATAGCTAAGGTTTGTATAGTTAGGAAAAATACAAATCATCTACGAATTTATCATATTTATAGGGCCTCATTGATATGTATCTGTGGGTACAGTATTAAGAATATAATTTAGATACAGTATAGTAGCTATTACATTATTTGTACTTAATGAAATATTCTTTTGCAGATAATGGTGTACGTCGTTGCTTTGAAAGGAAAAACGCCCGTCAGTCCAGGCAGGACACTTTTCAACATCACGGGACAGAAAGGGTATCTATGCGTTCTTCCCCTTCTGCCCAGTAAGGAGGCTATCTGATAAGTTTAGGGCATTGCAAGATCGAGCGATGATCTTCATAGCTCTGCTTCGGCAACATGCAGAATGATTCCCAGATCTTGTACAACTGCTCACAGAGGCCCCAATGGAGCTCCCTCCACTTCCCGACCACCCGTGAAGATTTTCCATTGAGTGATACTATCGCTACGACCTCGCATCTGGAGATCATCCAGCAGCTTCTTGCAAAGAGAGGCTTTTCGAAGCCAGATGCGAAGCACACGGCAGGATAGCTCCATGAGTCATCTGCTTCAGTGTATCAGGCGAAGTGGGAAGTTGTTTGTGGTGGGTGTCGTGGACGGAGTATCTATCCACACAGTTCCTCTAGACCAACAGCCATCTTCTTTGCTCTCATCTAGAACAGGCTGACACCTCTAGGGAGAAAAATAACAAATCAGTTCAGTTCTAGGGGAACTTCCTGTCCATCAATTAGCGAGTCTTATGTCTTCTCAGTCCCGAGTCAAACTTCAAAAGTCGAGTCTAACGAGAGGAACACTATCTGGAAGGGGTTATTAACAAAAAGTGCCTGAACTTGAACCAGTTGAAAAAAAAACATGTTTCAGGATGGTATATGATAGGGTTCAAATGTAATTTTTGCGGAGAAGTTTTATTTTGCTGTGCAAGAGACTTTTGGATCAAATAAAATGGGGTGATTTCAAATGTATTTATATTTGTTTTTATAGAGTATTAAGTATATATCTCTGTGGGTATTGTAAGGAGAAAAGAATTTATATACAGTATAGTAGCTTTACATTACTTGTCCTTAATGAAATATTCTTTGTTCCAACACGGAGTACTTACCTCAAACTACTTTCTTAGGAGGATCTGGGATCTCCTCATTAACCGACCAAGAATTTTGCGTAGTTCCCCCCTCTCTCCGTTACCTTGTTGGGGTGCTCTAGGGCGGAAGGATACTCGCCCCGGGGCGACCCGGGGTCAGCGCGCGAAGCAGCGCTGCTAGGTCTGAGTCGTCAGTAAGCGTCTGGTCGCAGCGTAGATATCATCTCGCTGCTCTCTCTCACTTATCCCGTCCGATCCACCTTATGTACCACGTGTTACTTTGTGTTCCTCATCCCTTGTGCACCACGTGTTCCCTTTGTGTTTTTTACCCTTTCCCTTGTGTTGTTGTGTTGCTTTTGTGTCCGCGTTTCCTTATTATGGAATACCAGCGTCGTCCCGGGCCCCAAGCTGGTAAGTCTTGCGGGGCCTGGTTTTCCAGGCCGGATGTCAACCCGCAGACGCTGTGCGCCTCGTGTCGAGGAAATAAGTGCTCCCCTTCCTCCACGTGCCCGGAGTGCGAGTCCTGGCCAGAGCTTCAGTGGACCCTGTTTGCCACTAAGAAGAAAAAGGCGCCCAAATGATCTCCCAAGAAGGCGGGTCTCATCTCGCCGTTGACGTCGCCCTCAGCGCCTTCGGAGAGGGAGGTTCTCCTTCGCCTTGCCCTACCCAGAGTAGGGGACGAGGTAAGTCCGTTGCGGGGAAACAGCCTATTGCCGGTCCCCATGAGTCTGATATCGGGGATTCTGTTAATGTGGGGCCTATGCAGACGGGTGGGGGTCTGCTAGTGTGGCGGAAGTATGTGTTGTGGACGAAGTCCTGGTGCCCGCAGGACCCGTCTCAAGTGAAGACCCGGTGTGGGGGAAGCCCGAAACAGCTCCTAACCCCCCCATCGTGGCAGTGTTTTTCAGGTTCAGCGGGTTCCGGGGACGGTCGGGACAAAGAAAGGAGGACCACGTGTTCTTCGGACCCCGACTCCATAGTTTGGACAGAGCCTAGGATGCCTTTCAGGTCCCCCATGCGGCAGGAAGAGGAGTTTGAGGGCTGGTTTGCCTCTCGAGCCGCTATTCGCATGCCCCCGGCGCCCTCAGCAACGCTTGATCCAGACTTTATGGAGCCCTTGACCCCGGTATCCAGACCGAGGGCCCCTAGAAGGCTTGTGGTAGAAACAGAAGATTCCGACAGCTCCTCCGCCTCGTCTTCCTCCTTGGACAGCTAATATTAGATTCGATACATCATGCAGGTATTAGATTGTCTACTGGAGCTTTTAAAACCTCGCCTATCCCAACTCTCCTTGTTGATGCTGGAGAGTTATCTCTAGACCTTTACCGAATGTCTTCCATTCTTTGGTATTGGTTTAGATTGCAAAGACTCCCTAACTCTCTAGCCTTTCAGACTGCAAGCCTTGTAAGACACGCATTATACTTTGAGTTGCACCCAAAATCTCCTCAACCTTATGGCTTTCAGGTGAAACGATTATTAAATAGTCTGGATATAATTAGAAATAAGGTACTTCGATTCAAGGTATCATCAACGCCTCCATGGAAGTTACCAGAGATATCTTTTTGTAAATATTTTATTGGAGATAAGAAGAATATGTCAGACCTAGAAGCCAGGTCTCTTTTTAATGAACATGTTAAAGAGCATAGAGGATCAACTTTTATCTATACTGATGGCTCCAAATCTGATGCTGGCGTTGGATTTGGAGTACATAGTAATGGTTTTAATTGTAGAGGTGCACTTCCTCTGACCGCTTCCATATTTACTGCCGAACTGTATGGCATATTAACCGCTATTGAGAAAATAGCGTTGGAGAAGGAGGGTAATTTTACAATTTTTAGTGATGCAAGGAGTGTCCTTCAAGCTATGGAAGTTTTTAATTCTAATAACCCTCTAGTTTTAAAGATTTTAGAATGGCTTTTCATTATTGGACGGAGAGGTATAACAGTTCAATTTTGTTGGGTTCCAGCACATGTAGGTGTGTCCGGGAATGAGCAGGCAGATTCACTGGCTAAGGAGGCTGCATCCGAGTTGCTGCCAAGAAGGTATCCCATTCCCTGTAATGATTTCTTACCTGACATCAAGAAATTGGTTTGCAATAAATGGCAACAGCAATGGGATAGTCAAGATGGCAATGAAATGAGGGAAGTAACAAATGACATATCTCCTTGGAGGTATAATATGATGCCCCGAAAATGGGAGACGTCTCTTTGTCGTCTCCGTATTGGTCACACTCGGTTGACACATGAGTTTCTGCTGAAGGGCCAACACCAACCGTATTGTGACAACTGTTTAGTACCTCTAACAGTAAGGCATTTGTTGACCGAATGCCCCAATTACAACATCTTGCGGATTAGATATTTGTTTGAGGCTCGAGGTGAGGGTGGCAGGTTCATCCTTGCCAAGATTCTTGGAAATGATGTGTCCTACCATGCAAGTGGCATTTTTATTAAATACTCTTTAATTTTTTATTTTGTTTCATTTTTTACTTTTGTATACATAAATTAAATGTTACCGGCGTCAATGACCTTAGATGTCAGGATGCCTGAAAACTTTAAATCATTCATTCCTCGACCTCCAACTTTTCGTCGGAGGAGGACTCCAGTGACCGGGACACCAGGAAGAAGAGGAAGAGGTCCAGAAGAAGGAGGGCTAGCTCCCACGCAAGCCCGGCAAGGAAGAAGGCGAAGTCCTCGAGGAGAAGGAGTAAGAAAAAGAGTTCCCGACGGGGAGGTTTGTAAGAGTGGCTTTTCACCCTCGCGGGTCGAGCAGGACGGCTGCCGCACCAGTGCCTGCCTCGGTGGCCACTGGAGCCGCTTCCGCGACCTTGCCCAGTGTCTCTTCGGCTCCGCCCGCCTGTCGGGTGCAGTCATTGGCACACTTTCCCTTGCCTGGCAAATCATCGGCTCCATCCGCTCCCAGAAGCTCGGGCCCCAGCCGCTTCGTCGCACCAGCTCCGTCCAAGTTACGGAACCTGCCGCTATCGCAACCTTCAAGCAGCTCCATTCGGTTCTCCCCTGGAGGGGGTAGACCCATGACGGCTACCCCCACCCTGGCGGCTCCAGCCGTGACGGAGATAGCTGCTCCACCAACCCGTCAAGAGGGAAGGGATACCTCCGCGCCCACGGATCCCTCCGTCTTCGAAGATGCTTCCGACACGGAGGTGCAAGTAGTGGAGGAGTTGCTAGACACCGGCGAGTGCTCCCCGGACGAGGAGCCTTTCGTACAGAAAAATTCTGCCCCTCATTCGCCACCACCATAGGCTGGACGAACCACAGCCGTCTTCGGAACAAGCTTGGCTGTTATGTCTGGGCAGGATGGTTGACAATCCTGTACAACAGAAGCCATCCCTGACCTTAACGCCTGACGTTGCCCTGGGGATGGAGCACGTTGATCAGTTTGTGTCGGGCCCTAAGAACTCCCTGAGAGCCCATGGTTCCTTTAAGCTCCTACCGGGACTGAAGACCCAAAATAAATTTTATGTGCCAGACGGGCGGCTCTCAGGGCCCCGCACAATGGAAGAAGCCATCACTACCCTGAACCAGGGCAACACAGATGAGCGGAGCCTTAATGCACCAGTGGTTTTCTCTCAAGCAGAGGCCGCCATGATGGAGGACACCACTCAGGACATAGTTAACGTGACCTCATGGCTGGACTGGTGGGCGTGCACCTTAGCAGGATTTCAACTGGCGCACGACCTATCGGTCCCAGAGAACCAGGCCCTCTTACAAGAACTGATCCGTTCGGGGGGGGGGGGGGACGGGGATGAAGTTTCTCACCTTCCAGTCCCTTACCCAGACAGCGAACTTGGTTCTGAGGAGGAGGGACACAGTGCTGAACAGACTTCCCCGTAGACTCCCTGAGCGGGAAGCTAAATTCCTGAGGAATGCCCCGGTCTGGGGCGAGACCGTGTTCACCCTTCAGGCGGTGGCGGAGACGCTAGAAAGAGTGGGAAAATTGAAGTTCGTCTGAGCCCAGGCAGCCGGCAACAAGGCGGCCCTCACACAGGAGATCATCAGCGGACGGGGCCTACCCGCCCGTGCCTCCGGCTAGGCAGGAGGCCGCCTCCCCTTCCTTGCATCAATCCCCACGGCCCTCCCGCAGGAGCGGTGCCCCAGCCCAGGCCTCCTGTAGACCTAAATGTTCCGGCTCAAGGAGAGGCCGTTCTAACCGTCTCCCCAGAAGGAGATAGGGAGAGGGGCCCCCCACACCTTCCCACGCCTCAGGTCCGGGGATGCCTCAAACATTATTGGCAAGCATGGCGAGACAACGGTGCGGATCCTGGACAGTGACAGTCCTCAGGGAGAGATACAGAATTCTCTTCCTGTCAGAACCGCCCCCTCTGATCCCCGAACATCAAGCAGAATGGTTGGCACCCAAGGACACCGAGAAGAGAGCAGCCCTGTAAGGGGAAGTGGCAGCCATGTTGAGCAAGGGAGCTCTACAGCCCGTCCAGGAACCATCCCCAGGATTCTACAGCAGGCTTTTGCAGATGATGGTGTTCGTTGTTGCTTTGAAAGGAAAAATGCCTTTAGAATTTCTTATTCTATTCCATCTACCCAACGGATTCTCCAACAAGAGAGATGGATGTTTTGAGAAGACACATCTGATGGGAGAAAATAGGTTCTTACGTGGTTCTAACATTTTGAAGGCAAGTATCACAGATAGGGATCATTGGTGTTAAATTTTACTATACGACTGATTTTTTTTTATAGTTCTGAATCTTCAGTACCAGATCCCCGGGCGTTCTGACAGGACGCTTTTCAAAGTCACGGGACAGAATAGACGTCTTTGCGTTCCTTCCCTTCTGCCTAGTAAGGAGGCTATCGAACAAGTTAGGGCATCGCAAGATCAAGTGATGGTTCCCGGATCTTATATAACTGCTCACAGAGGCCCCAAGTGAGCTCCCTCCTCTTCCCGAAATACTCGGACAACCACATGTAAAGTTTCCATCGAGCGATATAATCACTTTGACCTCACATCCTGGGATTATCCAATAGCTGCTCGCAAAGAGAGACTTTTTGAAGCCAGTTGCGAAGCACATGCCAGGTTATCTCCAGTAGTGTTCTTCCACAATCTATCAGGCAAAGTAATGAGTTGTTTGTGTTGGGTGTCGTGGACAGAGTATCTCTACATACAGTGCCTTTAGACCAACAATAGCAGAGTAGAATTCTTATTAAATATCAGGTAGGAAAACTGTTTGGTGTCGGCGGTGAAAGTCTTTGGAGCTAGTCTTCAAGCTGAATGTAGGTAACATTCCCTTCTTGACCAAATTCTCTCTCCTCACACAGAATTTTGAGTGCGCCTGCCCTCACTCGGAAGTCTTTAAGCTAAACGGAATTAACATTTCCTTCTTGATGGAATTTTCCGTCATCATACGGAACTTTGAGCGCACGTTCCCTCACTTGGAAGTCTTTAAGCTGAACGGAATTAACATTTCCTTCTCGATGGAATTTTCCGTCATCATACGGAACTTTGAGCGCACGTTCCCTCACTCGGAAGTCAAACCCCCGCCTCCGTGGAACGTTGTCAAAGTCTTACGTTCTCTGAAAACAGCCTTTTATGGGCCTCTTCGTCACGCCTCTGACTGAGACTGTCTTCCTTCTAGATTCTGTCCTCTGGCAGGAGAGTCGGTGAGCTGCATGTATGGGAGTAAAAATGACACAGCTTTATCCCTGAGTTTATAGCCACGACTCAAAATCCGGCTGTAACGGATCCTAGATTCGGGCCCTTCTGGAATGAGAGTCCCCGGTGGGTAGCAAATGAGCCTAATCAATGATTACTCGGCTATGTGAGAGTACAGTGAACCCTCGCTACTTCGCGGTTCGACCATCGCGGATTCACCACTTCGCGGATTTTTTCCATAACCCACATATATACAGTTATATATATATATATATATATATATATATATATATATATATATATATATGTATGCATGTATTTATGTATATATGTAGGTATGTATATGTGTATACATATAAATATATATATATATATATATACACACACACACACACATATATATATATATATATATATATATATATATATATATATATATATATATATATATATCTATATATCTAAAGTAGGAAGATGTGATGTAGTTCTAAGGGAAAAGTATGGGAAATATGTCTGGGTAATAAGCAAAGCTCTACCTCCAGTTTGTTTCTACATTATGATCAGAGATAAATGTAAACAAAACATTGGTTGCCATTTTTTATCGTGCTTTTTAGCATGTTTAGGAAATGCATGATATAAAATCACCTTTAATATTTGTGCCTGTTTTAGTTTAGGGTACTGTAGTACATGCATTAAGTGTTCTGTACATTAAAGGGTAGTTTGTTAACAGTACTACGTACAAGGGAAGGTGTTAAAAGTCTGAATATACATGTTGAATAAATAGGTAAATATGGTGTCACTACTTCGCGGATTTTCACCTATCGCGGCCGCGACTGGAACCTATCTACCGCGATAAACGAGGGTTCACTGTACTGGGGAAATACGTAAAAAGAACGGAAAAAAACCCATCGTCAGATCAGCGGGTTCTTTGTAAGCAAAGGAAGAACCAAAAGGAAGACCATGAGATGTTTAGTTTCTTTCTGGATCAGACAGGTCATCGAAAAGGCCATTCCAAATGACCTCTCACTTCTGATTGATGTCCCTGTGCACACGATGTCAAGTCTATGTACATCCCTGGCATTTGTAAGAATTTCAGTGACACAGGTCTTGCTAGTTGGCGTGTGGGAAACGAGTAACATTCATCGTCCACTACCTGCAAGTTGTGAAGAGCGGAAGATATTTGTGTTGTGGTGGAACCAATGACAATTTTGGAAATCATTTTTATTTCTTCTTGGTATATAAACCTGGAGCTCTGTACACATACTGGGTCTGCCATCGTCTACCCTTGAGGAGTCCTGCCGCAACGGCAAAGCGACCATCAGTCGCTAGTGCTGGTGTGAGCGGGGTAACTAAACTACCCAACTACTCCCCCATCCGTTAACTAGCGTAGGGTAGTAACACCTTGCAAAAGTTTTAAACTCTAGTTTCAGTTCCTCCAAAATAAATACTCCTATGAAAAGAGCTGTAGGTTTTTATAGCTAGGAAAAATACAAATTTCGAAATTCATAATTCTTACAAGAAATTTGGACAATATGCATACAGTATTAACAACCATAAAATTATGCTTTATTAGGCAAGGATGAGTCCTATTGTTTATTAACTTGCCCCTTCTATTTATTCCTTTTCTCCTTTGTCCTTGCTGTGGTTTGTTCCTACACGAGTACAAACTATCGAACGTACTTGTCTCGTTCGCGAGGTAAAAGGTTTAAGGAGTCCAAAGATCTCTAGACACTGTGGAGGATTAATTTTATTTGCTTTGGTTTTGCCAAATCGCGCACATGCGCGAGAGAGAGACAGACAGAGAGAGAGAGAGAGAGCGGGTGCGAGTATGCATATGTTTGCGTGTGTGTGTCTGCGGTGCGCGCCACCGAACGAGGGGTATTTAGTGCAATAATTGTTTGTAGTGGGAAAGACTGTTGGTATAATTGAGGTTGTTTGTTTACATTTTTTAGCAAGGTTAGGGCGGTGATGAATGTCTTGGGCGAATGCAATTTTTATTTGACCGCAGCAGGAGTCGGTTGTGTCCTGAATGCTGGAATATTATCATTTTTTTTCATCAACCAGCCGCCTTGGAAGTGATTTTTTTGTATTAGCGTAAGTACAGTGTTTTCATTTATCTTTGTTGGCCGCGATCGTGAATGATAAAAAGTTTATTATTTATCTTTGATTATAGTGCGATAGTTCAGTTAGCTAGGAGTGTTTGTAAGTTTCTTTTTTTTATTTGCAGGACGTAATTCCTCCTTTGGACTCCTTTGGAGTTTTTGTTTGTCCATGGACTGTTGGTTGCCTTCCGCACATTTATAGAAAGATTGATGACGACCCCGTACGTTTGATCATTTGTTGATTTAGATATACAGTGAACACTCGCTACTTCGCGGTTCGACCATCGCGGATTCACCACTTCGCAGATTTTTTTCATAACCCATATATATATACATATTGGTTATAACAAAATCAACATACTGTACTGAATAATCAATATAATGGATGCAAAAACTAACCTATACACAGATGTGTACAGTAAATGCGTTTGTTTCTTCATTATGATCAGAGAAACGTAAACAAAACATTGGTTGCTATTTTTTATCGTGCTTTTTGGCGTGTTTAGGAAACGCATGATATAAAATCGCCTTTAATATTTGTGCCTGTTTTAGTTTAGGGTACTGTAGTACATGCTTTAAGTGTTCTGTACATTAAAGGGTAGTTTGTTAACAGTACTACGTACAAGGGAAGGTTTTAAAAGTCTGAATATACATGTTAAATAAATAGGTAAATTAGGTGTCACTACTTCGCGGATTTTCACCTATCGCGGCCGGGTCTGGAACCTATCTACCGCGATAAACGAGGGTTCACTGTAGACCGCTTTTGGATAACTCTTGATGACCAAGCTTAATATAAGTTCCGGATGATGATGATGACGACACTGGTTTGGCGTGGATATGGATATGATATTCTGAGAGTATAAAGTTAAGCGATTACGCGGTGGAATTGGCCGTAGGGTAATACTCTTTGCCAGGAAGTTGTAGCAGTGGGCTAGGGCTGTTATGCGTATGTGGACGACGGTGACCACTCACACTTATATATTTAGTACTTAAGTGTTTTCGCTTATGTTGGTGTGATTAATTGTTGCTGCTTTATGGCATATGGTTGAAGGCTTAGTGTTTAGGGTTTTATTTTAGTTTTTAAGTGTTTTTTTTTTTGGTACTGTGTGTGGACTGTTGGTGTTGGGTAAGAAAAGGGATATTGTTTTCTGATTATTGGTGAGTTCTGTGTACCCACACGCACTGTTATACCATATATATAAAATAGACTTGTTATTTTTGTCTGTTTTAGTGTCAAGTCTATGTTTAGCGATGTGTGATTTTTTGGTTGTGTTTAATTTGTAAGCAATATAGTTTTAAGGTTATGTTTTGTTTTACTGTTCCCTTTGTGCAATAGTCCAGTTGACGTAAAAGTCAGGGGAAGGTTTGTGTTGTGAGACAATTTGTTTGTCTGAGTGATCAAGGGTGTGGGGGTTTGTTTTTGTTTACATCCCGCCACAACACTTTAATTCATGGTCCTGTACTGGCTGTTCAATTAGTTATGTAGTTATCTCAGCTCCCCCACAGATGACGACGACGATAATAATTTTTGTTTGTTTTAATTATTTTAATATTTTGATAACAACGATGGTGATGATAATTTTAACAATCTTAATAATGATAATAACGTTGATGGTGACCGTCACGATAGGAATCATATTCTCTATAGTAATGCATAATAGTCTTTCTTTTCCCTCTCTCGGGGATGAAGCAGTCAAGCCGTGACTCGATGCAGGTATTGTACTATTCCTTCCGAGCTCTATTCTTAGAATCTAATGAAGTATCTCCCTTGTCCTCCCTTGACAAGAGGGAGGGTAGCTGATTATGTACCTACCCATTGAACATCACATGCCCATACTGCTATCCCCTTCAGGGGAAAGGATTCCTCATGATGGGCAAATAATAAGGTGGAATCTTCTCCCTTGCTATCATCTAGAACAGACCGACGCCTCCAGGGAGGAAAAATAACCAATCAGTTTGGTTTTAAGGGAACTTCCTGCCCACCAATTAGTGAGTCTACCTATTCTAAAAGACAGAAATTCTAACCAACAAGTGGGCAAAGCTATTCGCCCACGCATACCACCTGTTTTCTAATGAGGTCCACTTGTCGATAACTACCTTGTTAACGGCTGTTCCAGTAAAGTTGAAGACATATCCTATTTTAAAGGACTCATGTTTGCGTAGCTAGGAAAAGTTCAAGTTTCTTTTGAAATTTGTATTGATTTTATTATGTCCTTTTGATATCTAAAAGTTCACTTTGGTTGGCTATGCGCCATAAATTCTTTAAGGGGGAACACTATCTGGCAGGGTCATTAAAAAAACTGCCTGAACTTGAATCAGTTGAAAATAAACATGTTTCAGGATGGTATGTGTGATAAGGTTTAAATATGTGCTTGTAGAGAATTTTTATTTTGCAAGAGACTTATATTAAAGAAAATGCTGAGATTTCTAATCTATATTTTTGTATTTATAGGCCTCATTTACATATTTTTATGGGTACAATAGTAAGAAAAGAATTTAGTAACTGTATTGTAGCTATTACATTATATGTACCTAATGAAATACCCTTTTTTGCAGATCATGGTATATGTTATTGCTTTAAAAGGAGAAATGCCCTCAGGGTTCCTAAAGCACTTTGATTTACCCAGGGGTTTCTCCAACAAGAGAGAGAAAGAGATGTTATAAGGCACACATGATGGCAGAAAATACATTCCTACATGATTCCTACATTTTGAAGGCAAGTATCACAAATTTTTACCATATGACTGATATTTTCATAGTCCTGGTTCTTCTTTTTTAGGGAGCGTTTGTGCTAAATGAAACAACGGTGTATGTAGGGTGTGCTGTCTGTAATAAAAAGCACATCAGTCAAAATCGAACACTTTTGGTACGATTTCTGACCAATTTCATTTCAATTTTGCTCAACCCAATACTATTCGGTACACTTTTAAGGTAGAATTGACAAATTCATTTAACCCCACTGAGAAAACATATCTGCCAAATTTCTAATAGATCTGCTTTTCAGTTCAAAATATATAAAACATCTTAGCCCCTAGGAAAGATGTCTTCCAGATTACAGTTCACCACTTAATTGAAATGCCAAGACCTCTGGTCTTAACCTGGCTACCGGGTACTGCTTAGAAGTAATGGCTATCCCAAAATCCAAGGCAAGAGGGCTTTTGATAAACAATATATTGAGTTGTGATCATCCCCAACCAATTAGATACCATAAAGGTTGGCCAGTGAATTTGTTATTTATCTTGGAAAAGTAGACATTGCTCCAAATAAGAATTACTGTGCCTGGTTGTCACCAGAATAATAGACTTTGCTTGGGCCCCTAATGCTAAGGACATTAACCGTGGTGTAACATTCCGAGAAATTAAAGTGCTTCTGGTTATCGCTTTATCGCCACGACTGGATATATTTACTGCTGAAATTTCTATTAAGTAGATCTTAATCTATAAATTTTCCTTTGTTTTTTCATCCGTCCTTTTGCCTTTATGTATATACTACTCTGACTTCGGAGGTAGCAGTAGGGGATTCAGCGTTATGAAGCTTCATCTGTGGTGGATAACGGGGGAGGGTGGGCTGTGGCACCCCTAGCAGTACACAGCCGAACTCGGTTGAGGCCCTTGTCAGGCTGAGAGGAACGTAGAGAGGAAAGGTCCCCTTTTTTGTTTCCTTTGTTAGAGGTCGGCTACCCCTCAATTTCCTTGGTAGATGATGATGATGATGTACTACTATAACTAATGGTCTCTTTGATTCATTTTTCCTCAAGTTTGTTTTTGTAGCCCAGGGAACAGCATATAGCATTCCCAGCCTTCTCATTGATACTGTGATCTTTGGATATTGATCTTAGTCCTTTTAGGCATTTTTGTAGAAGATCTTCCTTATTGTTTACAAGATTTTAGTCTTTACAGTAGAAGAGATCTTTAGACTACACTACAGTACTCACGATTTTATGTTAAGTTATAAGGTACTCATTTACTAGTTTAGTTTAGCAATCGTTTCATTTTGTCCATGCTTTTGTAGCTTAATACTTTATTGCTTTGGTGCAATGCTTTGTATCTGAGGGAGCGGATATGTTGCGCACTTTTGAAGGGTGGCTCTTGCACCACAAAATTATTTGTTTCTTTGTCTACTTCTTGCGTAATGTTCCCACATCTCTCTAACCCCAAAGATCCCTGCACATTTGGATTTCGTAACCACAAGCGTCTCTTGTAGTGATAAAAGTGATACCTGCTGTATTTGTTTCACGTGTCATTCACCCTTTTTCTGCTAACGTTTCTTCCCCGTTACCATCTTGATGCTTAGTCAATTTTGCTTTCTTGATTCTCCTTCCTCTCAAACTCCATTCCATGTGAGATATTTCCCTGTTGAGAGCAGCGCCATGTTTTCCCTTTCTGTATTCTTGAAAATAGATAAAAGGCAATGTTGGTGGTCTTCGTTGGATGGCATAAGTGGCTCCCTCTAGTCTGTTACTGTTTGTGCCTCCATTGGGGTTAGTATACAATAGCAATGTTGTACATACATACATATACCAAAGGCACTTCCCCCCATTTTGGGGGGTAGCCGACATCAACAAGAAACAAAACAAAAAAGGGGACCTCTACTCTCTACGTTCCTCCAGCCCCCTGTGGCCGCGGGGGCATAAAACAATTAGAATAGCGCCAACGTTATCCCTGCGTGTCGTAAGAGGCGACTAAAAGGGACGGGACGAGGGGGCTGGGAACCCCCTCTCCTGTATAAAAAATCCTGTGAGACAGCAACAAAGCAATGCTGTAACTTTGGTATATTCTGTTTTTGTTTGGTCCTTTTAAAGTTTGCTGATTGTCAGGATGTAGGTGTTGAGTTTGGAGTACTATGGACCAAAATAAAAATACACATTTACAAATTACCTTCACCGATAAGGTTATAAAATAACCTATTTATTTATGTTTGTCTATTAGTAGTGTTATGTCAGACTTCTCAAATTTTAACAGCGAACAGCGGATAGGAAGAAACCCATCAAGTTTTTGCAGGTATTTGATACAGTAGATTCATTCAAGGTTAACTTGTGTAAAAGGGAAAGCTTGGTCCATAGGCTCGAGTAAAATGTTGACCATCTTCATTGGCAGATGTCTGAAATCTCTGATTGCTCTTCCTACTTGTTTTATATTTGATTCCATTCTGTTCGTACACATGTACAGTTACATACATTCACTTATACAGTACTGTGATAATGCAATTTTACCTTCAGACTGACCTCTATACAAGTTTTATAGAACAGCTGTTACACCTATACTGTAGTCAAAATATTTGAAGAAAAAACCCCAATCTCTATCTAAATAAATGTAACTAGTTAATGATACCAATGCTCTCTTTTAACAAAATTAAATTTCTCTCTGACTAAAATACTTTGAAAATATTTTTCTCTCAGCTCTCGTCTCACCATAACTTCCCTCCAACAATACTTCTCCTACACGAAATCGTATCTTACTGTATCTAAAACCCTTCCTCCAACAGTTCCCACCATCTCATCTCCAACATTTTCATTCTTAGATATTAAATTCATGTTAATATATATACTGTATATACCATAATAATAGAATATGATTTTTGGAACATATGTGAGTCCTTAATATACTGTCAAAAAGACTTCAAATAAATCTTAAAAAAAATGTCGACACGAGTGAAGGTCCATGTAAGTGTTAGATTCAGCACTGTGTACTGCTGTTACACCCCGCAAAATTGGTGACTTTTTAGAGAGCCAATAAAGATCTATGCGTTTTGCATTATAGTCTTGGTATGGTTTATTGCACCAGGTAAATCTGTCCGTTTGTAGCATTTATTTGCACTTAAGTCAGTATCAGCGGGAAATTTTATCTCGAACTGATCGTGATATTTTTCTTTCAGATGAAGGAGTTTCATCATATGAAAAATGTCCTGGGGTGTATGTATATAACGGCCACCTGTATGATGATAAAGTATACAGCAGTGTAAGGGGGTCGCAGGGGGCTGTCAGCCCCCCAGTTAGGTAAGTAGGTAAGGAAACGGCTTGTATGTTAGGTTAGGTTAGGGGGGAGAAGTTTAGTTTAGTAGGTGTCCATATTTTATGGTAACCGGAGGACTGACCCAGGTAGAGGATTGACCCATAATCTCGGGTAAAACTGACCCAGAGTAATTTGGAGGACTGACCCACAAAGTTTATACTATAGTGCATTTATTATTAAAGTTATTTGATTAAATATAATAACATATGGATTCCATGTATCATTAACACTTGTATGTTGTAATAAAAACTTTTGGTAAATTTTATATAAGAAATCTATACTTAAATCAAATCAATCTGGCTAACGGGTGTGACCTGGGAAGGGAGTCTGGGGTCTTGCCCCCGGCTAGGGGTTGTGACCTGGGAAGGGGTCCGGTGGTTTGCCCCCGGCTAGGGGTTGTGACCTGGGAACTACTAGGTTAGGTTAGGTGGGTTTTATTAGGTTCTGTACAGCTTAACTCCTGAAACTGGTTTTGCTCCTGTGCAAAATACAAACCGTCCGCTCTTTACTATGGAGGAGTATTACGGCAAAGCTAAAACCAGCCGTTAAAGCTTTTTTTCACGGTGTAACAGCCCGCCTCTAGGTAGTGGTCACACCAGCACTAGTGACTAACATTCACTTTCTATTTCAGCTCGGTAAATACGTATTCTTTTTCTCCCACCAACCTTTTTAACTAGTTTACTGTTAAAAGCAACTGGCCTAATGCTTAATAAAATGCCCATTTGTTTTGAGCTGCCTTCATTGGTTCTCACGGGTTCCCTGTGCAAAGAAGGTTGTGAGGTACGAGAGACAGACCATAGCCGAGTGATGCTTTATTCCTGAGACGGGCAGAGTACATTGACCTGTGCTATCCATCGTTTCTCAGGTTGAACGTCGAGTAGGAAAAGATGTAGGACCCAAAGGGGTTGGTGATGGCTGTCTTTGGGATGTCATCGGGCTGAATGGGGACCGGAAAATAAGACTTTTAAGAGATCTATCTTGGAGAAAATAGTTGCTCCGTGAAGGGTCCCGGTGAGATCCTGCATGTTTGGCAATGGGTAGTGGTCAGGTGTCGTGGCCAGATTTAGGAGTCTATAATCACTGCAGGGCCTCCATGTGTAGCGGAGAGGCCTACAGGCTGAATCTCTTTTTACATATTCCCATGCTCTCCGTCTTCAAGGCTTGTTTGGCGTCCTGTAGCTTCTGCAAAGGGAGGGTTCTGAGCCTGCAGTGGATTATCGGGCCTGTCGTTGAGATATGGTGGAATATCCCATGCTTGGCAGGGAACCCCTTCAGTTGGTGGAGCTCGGGTTTGAAGACCTCCGGGAATTCCTGCGGCAGGCAGCCGTATTCATAGGGCGTGACTGAGCACACCCTGGGAAGGCTGGGCCCACCGCTGGTGAGGTGGTGGGACTGGTAGGTCCTGCGCTCGACTAGTCGTTTGCGACGCACGTCTACCAGCAGTCCGTGGTGAGCGAGGAAGTCGGCTCCCAGGAGGGGCACCTTGACGTCTGCGATCAGGAAAGGCCAGTTGTAATTCCGGGCCCATAATGGATATCCTCAGTGTCCTTGTCCCGTAACAGGTGATGGGGCTGCCGTTCGTGGCAACCAGGGCGACCCTTTCGTCTGATTGGAGGCCTAGGTCATTCTTTGAAGGTGGGAACGTTGTCACTGTAGCGCCGGTATCCACTAAGAACCTTTTTCCTGAGTTTACGTCGAGGATGTAGAAGCCCGTGTGATCGGGCCTCGCCTGCTCCATGGTTGCTTGTAGGCATGGTTGCCCACCTAGTTTTTTGGATGGGCGCACGGTTGGACACACTTTCGGGGCCTTTTCCCCCGACTCGGTGGTGCTTGCTGTTGCTCCTGCTTTTTCTTAGAAACTAAGTTTTTTCTTCTTTTTTTCTTAGTATCATAGTTTTTTTCATTTCCTCAATAAATATTTAGTACTTACATAACCTGAAATCGGCTTACCTCCGAATAATGATATGCAGTTACCTTATTAGCTGTGTCCCCTTGTCCTGTATAAAGTCAAGGGGTGGTGCCCAGTGCTCTGTTCTCTTGACCTATTACTTAGATTTTTGGGCATTCCACAGTTTTACCTTTTCGTGTAGTGAACGTTAGAGTGTGGTCGGCATTCGGACACTAGGCAGTTTTGGTGCTACTTCTGGCCACAGTCCGCAAACCACTACAGCGCTGCTGGCGATGCTGCTGCTGTCCATGCGGCAGGAGTATTGGGGTCTCCCACGGTGGATCGCGTTGACCCCTACTTTGTCTGGCTCCTCCGTGACGGCATTGACAGAGGTGGTGGCGCGTATCTGGCAGTCTAGGCTGCCAGGTGGAGTTTGTTGGCTTTCGCGACCAACGATGGCACGTCCAGGTCCTTGGCGCCCTCCAACTGGGTGCGGATACTTTTGGGAAGGCGACGGAGGAAGATCTACCTTGACAGGCTTATCCCCTTGGGCCGCCCATCGCTGTCAAGCTCATTCAGCTGGAGGATGTTCGTCAGTTCGTCCCAGGCTGCTGAGGGACGAATGTCATCGAGGGGCGTTGTCATCAGATCGGGGGCGCTGGGCCCTCGGGTACCGGGAGGTCATAGAGCTTCATCAATTTCTTCTTCAGGTCTCTGTACCTCATGGGTCCAAGCCTCTGTATGAGCTAGGTGGAAATTCTTTTAAGTGGGTCTGGTGTCAGCATTACCATCACCATGTCCAATCTTATTTCATCATTGATGTTTGACTCAGCACGCTGAAACCATACTGTTGCTGCGTTCGGTGAGAATGGAGGGAGCTGTAACTTCTGTCCCATCGACATCTGTGTAGCCGTTTGTGTGAATATCGCGCCATGCCCTTTGGTTCCGAGGGGCGAGGTACTGTCGACGTCTGAATCTGTCATCTGACCTCACACTCCGAAACTCAGTTGTGAACCGTATTTTGTCCGTTAACAGAGTAGGAATTCCAAGCAGCTGAGTAATAGCTAATTGCCATTGCAAAACTGCTTTTGGAAACGCCAGAACGCAAAATGTTTTGCGCCGTAACGAGTCCGTCAGTGGCGTTGCGGTATGTGGAGTTGCGAGCTCAAATGATTTCTTTTAAAATCGCCTTAGTGAGTTCGTTAAGGGAAAATCCATAGCAAAACAGGATGTCTGGCCACCTGCGCAGGTCATCCGCAGGAGTCTACCAGGCGAAGTGGCGAGTTTTCTGTGGTTGGTGTCGTGGAAGGGGTATCTCTCCACTCGAAGCCACTATTCCAGCAATAGCGGAGTTCCTCGTGTATTTGCGGGAGGAAATGCGCCTTTCAGTCTCGGCAGTGAAAGGCTATCGCTCAGCCTTAAGTCTTGCCTTCAGGCTCAAAGGAGTGGACATTTCTTCCTCGCGGGAACTTTCTTTACTCAGACGAAGTTATGAACTTACCTGCCTTCTGTCAGAAGTGAGACCACCTCCATGGAACGTAGTTCGAGTTCTCAGGTCTCTAAAGAGACCTCCCTACGAACCATTACGCCAGGCTTCAGATTGCCACCTTACTTGGAAGGCGGTGTTCCTGCAAGCTTTGGCTTTGGCCAAGCGAGTCAGCGAATTACATGGTCTCTCATACGACGTCGCCCATTCAAGGGGATGGGGGGAGGTAACGTTCAGATTCGTCCCTGAGTTTGTTGCCAAGACTCAGAATCCGGGAGTGCCGGACCCTCGGTTCAACACTTTCCAGGTTTCGAGTCTTCGTTCTGTAACAGATGACCCAGACCATCTCCTATTGTGCCCAGTAAGGAGTCTGAGGTTGTATCTTAAAAGAACAGCTGCAGTTCGTCCCCAGGTGCAAGCCTTGTTTTTGAGCACTGGGAAAACGAAGAGAAGGGTCACCAGGAATACCATCTCAGCCTGGATTCGCAAGGTAATACACCTAGCCTTGCATCCTGACCCTTCTCCGTCACGTCGCCCTAGAGCCCATGATGTCAGGGGCATAGCCACGTCCCTGGCCTTCAAGAAAAATTATTCACTGATGCAGGTCCTGCCAGATGGGGTGTGGAAGCGTCAGACCACCTTCACAGCCCACTACCTGCAAGACGTGACACACAGGAGGCTCGATACGTTTTCTATCGGCCCTGTGGTGGCTGCACAACAGGTGGTCTAACCTCAGGCTCCTTAATGGACAAGTAGCAGAAGGTTGAGGGCATTGTTACCCGGTTTTAGTCTGCGTAAATGAAAAGGTATGTCTGGCCCTTATTCTTTTCGTCATCCACTCTTCCCTTGGAGAAAGCAGCATCCTGGGTTCTCTGCACAGTTGACCTCAAACCACTGCAGGTAAACCATGCTTCCTTGTGTTCCTAGTATTAAGTGTAGTACTGTCATGTCCCCGTACCCTGACGAGGTATTGGGAGAGTCCTAGCCTAGATTTCCATCTGAAGAACTCCAGGTCAACTTCCTAGGATAAGTCACTTCTTCATCTTCGCACACAGCTTACGTAGGTGGCAGCAGTTTCACAGCATGCTAGCGAGGAGCAGGGACTCCTTATTTTCTGAATACGTAAACACTCGAATATGAAGTCCCCGGGCAAAGCCAAAGCCAGTATGGCAGGGACTTACCGCCCTTCCTAAGGGTTGAGTCGCCCTATGTAAATAGGGTGGTTTGTATTTCAGTTTTGGAACAAATGAAAAATTTGTAGATAATTTGTATTCTTCCTAACTATACAAACCTTAGCTATTTACACATATGTGACCGCCAGTCCTGTCCCCCGGGATAAGTCCTACCTCTAAGCAAAGTGAAGCACTCACTGTGTGTGAGGGGGGGGGGGTGTTGCAAGCTACCCCTCCCTACGCCCCCACTAATTAGCGGTGGGGTAGTAAACCTTCTTTAAAATTCTCATGGCTCGTCATTCAGCTACGCCGAAGTAATTACCCTATGTAAATAGCTAAGGTTTGTATAGTTAGAAAAAAACAAATTATCTACGAATTTGTCATATATATTTGAGGAAGTACAGATATCATGTCCATCAGTCGTTTGCTAAAATATATTTATTCCAGCGCAACATAGAAACCTTCGGCGAAGCTGAAACTAGCCGTTGAATGCAAGGTGTAACTACCCTCTGCTGGTCACTTTTGATTTCGGCTCTGTAAAGACGTATTCTTTGTCCCGCCAAAGCCTTTTAACTTTAGGATTAAAGGCAACCGGCATAAAGCCTTATAAAAAGTCTTTTTTCTTTCAGTGTCTTGTAAGATTTTCGGTGATCAATCTATTCTGAAGAAGTGTTTAAATTCCTTCATTCAACCTTGTTTTGAGTATTGTTCTCCTTTCTGGTCTTCAGCTGCTGACTCTCATCTTCATTTGTTGGACAGCATCTTAGGGTCTATTAAATTTCTTATTCCTGATCTTGATATTAATCTTTGGCACCATCGTTCTCTTGTCGTCAGCACTGGGAGAGACGAGAGGAGGATCACCAAAACATCATCTCTGCTGGACTCATTGAGTCATCAACTACGCTGTGATTCCAGATCCTCATCCAACACGTTGCCCCATGATGTCAGCAGATTACTCTGTGACGCAGGTTGTGCAAGCAAGGGTGTAAATGCTCCAGGTGACTTTCACAACCTTTCTCCTGCAAGACGTGACCCACAGGAACTCGATACGATCTCTATTGGTCCTGTGGTGGCTGCACAACAGCTGGTTGTATACCTCAAGCTCCTTATTGGACAAGTAGCAGAAGGTTGAGGGCACTGTTACCCGGATTTAGTCTGCGTGAATGAAAAGATTTGACTGGCTCTTATTCTTTTCTTCATCCTACCCTCTCGTGGGGAAAGCAGCATCCTGGGTTCTCTGCATAAGCTGACCTCAAACCACTGCAGGTAAACCATGCTCCCTTGTGTACCTAGTATTAAGCTAATACTGTTGCGTCCCCATACCCTGGTGAGGTGGTATTGGGAAATTCTTGGTTACATCAGTTTTTTCCTACAATTGACTCTGAATAACTTTACCTAGATAGTCGCACTTCTGCATGTCTCAACACACAGCTTGTGTAGGCCGCGGACCTTGCATAACAAGGTTTTAGCGAGGGCAGGGACTCCTTATTTTTGAGTACTAACATACTCAGATAAGGAGCCCCCGGGTAGAGCCAAAAGCCAGATTGGCAGGGAGGTCCACCCTTCCTAATGGGTGAGTCACCCCTAATATAGAGCTTGGATTGTATTCCAGTTACGGAACAAATGACAAATTCGTAGATAATATGTATTTTTCCTAACTCTACAAACCTTAGCTATTTATGCAAGCTTGCCCGCCAGCCCTATCCCCCTTGAAGTCCTACCTCCAAGGAAAGTGGGCTAAATCACAGGTGTGTGAACGGGAGTGGTAGGAAGCTACCCCCCTACCACCCCGCTAACTAGCGGTGTGGGTAGTTAACCCTCGCAAAATTCTAATGGCTCGTCATTTCAGCTCCGCTGAAAGTATAACCCCTAATAAATAGCTAAGGTTTGTATAGTTAGGAAAAATACAAATCATCTATGAATTTATCATATTTATAGGGCCTCATTGATATGTATCTGTGGGTACAGTATTAAGAAAATAATTCAGATACAGTATAGTAGCTATTACATAATTTGTACTTAATGAAATATTCTTTTGCAGATAATGGTGTACGTCGTTGCTTTGAAAGGAAAAACGCCCGTGCGTCCAGGCAGGACACTTTTCAACATCACGGGACAGAAAGGGTATCTATGCGTTCTTCCCCTTCTGGCCAGTAAGGAGGCAATCAGATAAGTTTAGGGCATTGCAAGATCGAGCGATGATCTTCATAGCTCTGCTTCGGCAACATGCAGAATGATTCCCAGATCTTGTACAACTGCTCACAGAGGCCCCGATGGAGATCCCTCCACTTCCCGACCACCCGTGAAGATTTTCCATTGAGTGATACTATCGCTACGACCTCGCTTCACGAGATTATCCAGCAGCTTCTTGCAAAGAGAGGCTTTTCGAAGCCAGATGCGAAGCACACGGCAGGATAGCTCCATGAGTCATCTGCTTCAGTGTATCAGGCGAAGTGGGAAGTTGTTTGTGGTGGGTGTCGTGGACGGAGTATCTATCCACACAGTTCCTCTAGACCAACAGCCATCTTCTTTGCTCTCATCTAGAACAGGCTGACACCTCTAGGGAGAAAAATAACAAATCAGTTCAGTTCTAGGGGAACTTCCTGTCCATCAATTAGCGAGTCTTATGTCTTCTCAGTCCCGAGTCAAACTTCAAAAGTCGAGTCTAACGAGAGGAACACTATCTGGAAGGGGTTATTAACAAAAAGTGCCTGAACTTGAACCAGTTGAAAAAAAAACATGTTTCAGGATGGTATATGATAGGGTTCAAATGTAATTTTTGCGGAGAAGTTTTATTTTGCTGTGCAAGAGACTTTTGGATCAAATAAAATGGGGTGATTTCAAATGTATTTATATTTGTTTTTATAGAGTATTAAGTATATATCTCTGTGGGTATTGTAAGGAGAAAAGAATTTATATACAGTATAGTAGCTTTACATTACTTGTCCTTAATGAAATATTCTTTGTTCCAACACGGAGTACTTACCTCAAACTACTTTCTTAGGAGGATCTGGGATCTCCTCATTAACCGACCAAGAATTTTGCGTAGTTCCCCCCTCTCTCCGTTACCTTGTTGGGGCGCTCTAGGGCGGAAGAATACTCGCCCCGGGGCGACCCGGGGTCAGCGCACGAGGCAGTGCTGCTAGGTCTGAGTCGTCAGTAAGCGTCTGGTCGCAGCGTAGATATCATCTCGCCGCGCTCTCTCACTTATCCCGTCCGATCCACCTTATGTACCACGTGTTACTTTGTGTTCCTCATCCCTTGTGCACCACGTGTTCCCCCCCCAGATGCTGAAGCCTTGATGTGGATGGGGGCTTAGGGATTAGCAGCTGGGTTCCGATGTTTGGTGGGAATTGCTTCCCCACTGGTCCTTAGTGCCAAGCTGTTGATCCAACTAAATTAGTCAGCACTTTCTCTTTTCCTTTTGTTTTTTCCTCTTTTCTCCCATCTCCAACTCTTGGACATGGACTTGTTATTGACTTTGGCTTATGTTTGATTATGGTTTGGCTGCCTCTTTGGATTTGACGCAGGTGGGATGGACGGCATGCCATCTCAAAAGAACTTGAGTACCTGACGTGACCGAGCGAGGGGAAAGTTTTATGTCAAACCTTTCCCTCAGTGCTGGGTCTGACGTTGACGGCCGTCATGACGCCTCAAGTGCTGGGGGCGGGGTGTATCTCTGGATATTGCCCCTAGGGCGGCCCTAATTGTAGGGATGAACCCGTCCTCTAAGTGGGGCTCCTTGGTGGGTGGGGGGAATATCCAGACGATATTAATCTTCTCGTCATTATGGCGAACCCACCGAAACCCGTTGACGACCAATCCGCTTCCTCTCTGGTTGACTCTTCCAGGAAAATAGATCACTCGATGGACTCGCATTCATCCAGTGTTATTACTCTGGAACCTTTCATTCCAACTTCCCCCAGATGCCAGAGAAAAAAAACTCTGGCAGTTTAAATGAATATTTAAGGGTCCTATATTGTGAGGGAATTACTCGCAATGGGAATTATGAAGAATTATTTGATGTTCTGAAAAAGTTTAGAGATATAACAAGAATGAAACTGCAGCTCTCCAAAGATAAACAAGAATTTGAGGCTTTTGTCACTTTTAGTAACACATTACAAGCTACAAATGCTTTTCATGAAATAAGAAATGGTAAAGTTTCTGACCTTTCTTGTCGAGTGAAATTGCATAGTATCAAAAATGTTTTAGACTCTGAATATGACTTTATACCCAAATGCTCTGCCTTGCATGAAGAAGTTCTGGAAAATACCAGAATAGTACCAGAACCAGTCTGGTATGTTGCTTCATACAAGGAGGGATGTAATAATCTGATAAAGGGGTATGAATGTATTGAAAAAAAGGTAGGCTGTATTCCACAGGGAAATTTAACACGCTATGGCCGTTGTCTGCTTATTAAAGCAGGTAACGAATCTCAAGCTGTATTATTGAATAATTTTAAAGCTTCCTCGTCAGATATAATCCAGAGAGTCTCTCCTCACCACTCTTACAACCACGCAAGAGGAATTATTTATAGTAGGGATCTAAGTGAATTTTCTGATGAAGATATACTGAAAAGATGCCCAGCTACCGTTCTTAAAGCTAAAAAACTAAAAGGGAATAATAATGCAATTTGTTTAATCTTTTCATAACATTACCAACCAGATTACATCAAGATCAGACACTTAAACATTCCGGTCAAGAAATTCCACCCACGACCAATGCAATGTTATAAGTGTTACGAGTATGGCCACATTAATGTAAAGTGTACTAATAAGAAAAGATGTTATATTTGTTCCGAATTTCATGATCCCAACGAATTCCATGATACCTCCGCCGATTTTACTCATGAAAAGTTTTGTTTCCATTGTGAGGGAGCTCACTCTCCCAATTCTAAACTGTGTCCTCAGTACAAACTGGAGCAATCAATAATTGAGACTGCCAATAATGAGCATATAACTTTTGGTGCAGCAAGGAAAAAACTTAATGGTTCTAATCCAACATATGCCAGAGTTTTGTCCAATCCCATAAAGTTAAATAATAATTCAAGGAATACTTACCCCACAGTTACTGCTGGATCTAAATATCCTGAGATTTCACCTTCTTCATCAACAAATCCCTCAAGGCCCGACAAGATTTCCAATAATTCCAGCAAGCCACAGAACTTTCATCCAGTTCCAGCTATTCTGGAAAACAATAATAGCAGTAGAATAAACAAAAAACCAAATAACAAAGTAGGCCAAAATGGTCCTTTAAAGCAAGAAGACCGTATTCCACTGCAAAACCGTTTCAACACACTTGCCACAGACAGTGCCAGCAAGGCTATAGAAAACATAGGAGAAATAGAGATGGTTGATATCGAGCCCCATAAATCAAAATGCGTAAGCAAGAAAAGAGTAATTGAAGATACAACACCACCCAAACCCAAAAAAACAAATAATATAGAATTTATACCAGATGCAATTGAAATGGATATCGAAAAATTACTAGAACTCCCAACCTCTGGACCCGAACCTAACACAGTCAATAACCACATCACTAAACAAGTGATAAACGTTGAAGTCCATAGGAATCCCAATGACCCTCAAGGAAGTGAAAGCAAGTCAAATAATAATGCACCCATTAAAGAAATAAGCCCTTCTCCAGTTCTAGGTATGACTGGAAAACTAATGCTTTCACGTAAAACAATGGCAGAAAATACAACACACAAAGTTTCATGTGGTTGTAATGATTGCTTCATGGCAGAATTCAATGACCCAAAAAATCTAAATGTACATAAGATGAATAATATAATAGATAATTTTACTAAAAACAAAAACAAAAACCAGTATGGCAAATTAGAAAGCCACAATGCTGGTTGTATGTGTGTTGACCATCTAATAAAGAAACGTGCAACAGGCACCCTCCAACTGGAAAAATTTATAGAGAAACTTAACCTTAATCCAAATGACACTCAGGAAGCTAATACAAACAAGGGTAAAACCCAGGGAGCCATACCCAAGGAACCAAATCTTGATTCAAAAACTACATCTAGCGTAGTCAAGCAGAAACCCGTCTCCAATAGAATAAGCAGAAATAATGCCTTACCCAGTGGAAATTTATCTTCTTTGCCGTAACGTTCAACCCTTACATAATTCAGTGGAATATTAATGGTCTTAAAACCCGTTTACATCTAAGGGAAATCCAAAGACTATTGAAAAATTATAACCCTATTGCAATATGCTTACAACATACTAATGATACTGTTCCTTCAATAGGAAACTACAATTTAGCTTCTCGCTCAATCCCTTCTCCCAATGCTTTAGGGACTGCAGTATATGTTCATAATAAAGTAACTTATGATGCTTCAATATTCAACACATCAGAATTTCAATTATCTGGAGTTAGATTACATCTAAATAACAACACCTTTAATATCTATAATATGTACAATCAACCCTCTTTCAACTATGATATACAAAATCTACCTAAAGTACTCCCAAATATGCAAGAGGATATACTATTACTAGGAGACTTCAACTCCCATAACTCCATATGGGACACCAATTGTGTTGATGTTGACATAAATGGTTCAAAGGTTGAACAGATGATGAATGATCATAACCTCTGTATATTAAATGAGGCAGAGAGTAGCACTTACTATTCAAAAGCTCATGGAACCTATTCGTCAATAGATTTAACTCTGTGTTCCAATAATATTGTTGATAGGTTCGAATGGAATGTCTTAGACGACCTGTTTACCAGTGATCATTTTCCTATTTTGATTACCATATTAGGACATACACCAACTTCTTCGATTCAACGATATAATACAGATAGAGCTGACTGGGATAAGTTCAAGTTTTACACTAAGCAAGTGCCTCCCTTTGATTACTCCCAAGATCATGATAAAACAAATGATGACGTTGTGAATTTTATCACACAAGGGGCTGATAAATCGATACCTCTGACTGGCACCCGACAGTTAAAACATTCAGTCCCATGGTGGTCAGAGACATTAACCCAGCTGATAAACGAAAAGCATGCAGTTGGAAGAAAATTAGAAACCCTAAATAAAAGATTCAAACATTTGAGCACTGGTCCCCTAATGTTAGGGAATAAAATAAACAAACTGGTTGACATAGCAATAGAAATTAGTGTGTTGAAACCATATTTTAATAGGGTTTCTGCTAAATTCAGAAAGGAAGTAATTAAAGGCAAGATAATTTCATGGCAAAAATACGTGTCAAGCATATCGGATAATACTTCTGTGCAGAAGGTGTGGCAGAAGTTTAGGAAGATTAATGGCTCTTACAGCAAACCAGCGAGACACGCATTAAGGCTTAACGGCTCGTTAATACATGATACTCAGACAATCTCTAATATTATCGGCCATAATATTGAAAATATAAGCAGCATTGATAATTTAGATGCCCACTTTCGAGCCATTAAAAGAAGAGAAGAAGCAACACCATTGAACTTTGATGCTATGGAGGATATCTATTACAATAAAAGATTCACTGAAGAGGAGTTGGAATTTGCCTTATCTAATTGTAGGTCAACAGCCCCGGGTAAAGATAAGATAAATTTCGATATGATTAGAAATCTAGCCCCTTTAGCTAAAGCATATCTATTGGATTTTTACAATCATCTTTGGACCAAACACCTATTTCCAAAGGCATGGAAACATGCAATAGTAATACCAATAGTAAAGGCAGGGAAAGATCCAAGTAATCCAAACAATTACAGACCAATTTCATTAACCAGTTGCATATGTAAATTACTGGAAAAAATGGTAAATTATAGACTAAATTGGTGTTTACGTCGCAATAATATTCTATCAACTTCTCAATTTGGCTCACAATCAGAACGATCTTCTTTGGATTCACTTTCACACTTAGAAAATTATATACGCAGAGGCTTTGAACGAAAACAGATCACAATAGCCATATTTTTTGATATTCAAAAGGCATATGATACAACGTGGAGACACTCGATACTAAAATCCTTACATCAGAATGGTTTTCGAGGACACCTTCCTATTCTTATTAGAAATTTTATTGGTGGAAGAACGTTTCAAACTCGTATTGATAACATTTACTCCGAATCTTTTAATCTTGACAGTGGTGTACCGCAAGGCAGTGTTTTAAGCGGGACTCTTTTTGCATTGGCAATTAATGACATTGTTAATCAAATGCCACAAGGAGTGCAAAGTAGTCTATATGTTGATGACTTTGCAATTTACTATTCCTCCAATAGCCTGCGTCATTTACAAAGGATTCTAAATAGTGCCACTAGAAAAATACTAGCGTGGACTGCATCTGTTGGTTTTAGACTTTCGGCAGAAAAAACTCAAGCCATAATGTTTTATAAAAACAGTAGATGGAAGCAAAACCAAGATATCAATCTAACATTGGGCAACGTACAAATCCAATTTCAGGATAAGGTAAAGTTTTTGGGACTAATTTTTGACACCCATTTGAATTGGAAAGCACATGTATCATACATCAAATCCAAATGTAACAGTGCTCTTAATTTAATGAGGAAATTATCTCACACAACCTGGGATGCAAGGAGATCAACTTTACTAATGATGTATAAAGCATTAGTATTATCAAGAATTGATCATGGTAGCCCAATTTATGGTTCAGGATCAGAAGCAACTTTGAAATCTTTAGATCCAATACACACTCGAGGCCTGAGAATTTGTAGCGGAGCATTTAGACCCTCCCCAAATCTCTCAGTTTTATGTGAAATTGGAGAACCCCCATTGTCTTTGCATCGGGATTTTGTAACAATGCGGAGTGCATTGAAAATTTTATCCACTAATTCTCCAACAAAAAAGCTTTTTAATGAGAGGGACATATTTATAAACAACCATGAACCACCATTCCCAATTAGGGCAAACAGACTGTTACAATCAACAAACGTTAAAGTGAATCTTATCCAACCATCTTTATTTCCCCCACCTTGGATTATGACAAGGACAAGAATCTGTTCTCATCTGTTTTATTTATCAAAAAAATTCACTTATACTCCGAGTCACCACAAGCAAATTACCATAGAACATATTCAGAGAAAAGGTCCTCACTATGCAATATATACTGATGGTTCTAAATCCCCAATGGGTACTGGATGTGCTGCAGTATCTTTAGATGGAACACAACAATTATCGTTGCCAAAAGAATCATCAGTATTTACATCAGAGTTATATGCCATTTTACAAGCAATCAATATGATTAAAACCATTGAAGACAGAAAGAATTTTAAATTTGTCATGTATTCAGATTCTCAAAGTGCCATAGTGGCCCTTAAAAACTATACTCATAGGAACCACTTGATCCTAAGAATTAAAGACCTTAGAAGTAAATTATCTTCTCAATGTGTAAGTGTCGAGTTATGTTGGATACCGGCTCATGTTGGAGTTGTTGGTAATGAAAAGGCGGATACTGTTGCTAAAGAAGCCATTAAATTACCACAACAAAACATTGACCTCCCAGTTGGAGATTTGATTACATTATTAAGGCATTTCATATTGGAAAAATGGCAGAATGTTTGGAATAATGTGCCAGAAAATAATAAATTAAGGCAAATTAAACAGAAGGTTGCTCCTTGGGATTCCTCGACACAAAAGAACAAGAGAACAGAAGTAATTTTAACCAGATTACGAATTGGGCACTCGAGATTAACCCATGAATTTTTAATGAGTACACCTCACGGCACTGTTCCAATGTGCAGTGAGTGTGATACTTTTTTATCTATTAAACATATATTTTCGGTTTGTAAAGTTTTCCAGCGAGAGAGAGAGATATGTTTTGGTCAGAAAACTTTTTCTGAAATTTTAACTGAATCAAGTAATTTTTCTGTTTCTAGAATTTTAACCTTTTTAAGGAACTCACGTATTATTGATAGAATCTAAATTTTTACCTAAGTTTTTTTACTAATTCATTTTAAATTACATAGATTTAATATATTGTTAATTATTTTCATCACTCAGATTTCATATATATATATATTTATTTATTCCATCTATTCACCCATATTTAGAATATTTAAAGATTTTAAGTATATACTGTATATACATATACAGTATATAATTCTTTTTTTTCATTTATTTATTTTTTTTTCCTTATCAATTGAATTTTTGGTAATCTTATATTTCTTTATATCCCGATTTTTTTTCGGGCCAGCCCTGTGAGAGTCAAGCTTGACTCATTGGGCTGGTAAAACTCCTTCTTTTAATAATAATAATAATGTCGTTAAGATATGGTGGAATATCCCATGCTTGGCAGGGAACCCCTTCAGTTGGTGGAGCTCGGGTTTGAAGACCTCCAGGAATTCCTGCGGCAGGCAGCCGTATTCATGGGGCGTGACTGAGCACACCCTGGGAAGGCTGGGCCCGTTGGAGAGGTGGTGGAACTGGTAGGTCCTCTGGTCGACTAGTCGTTTGCGACGCACGTCTACCAGCAGTCCGTGGTGAGCGAGGAAGTCGGCTCCCAGGAGGGGCACCTTGACGTCTGCGATCAGGAAAGGCCACCTGTAATTCCGGGCCCATGATGGATATCCTCAGTGTCCTTGTCCCGTAACAAGTGATGGGGCTGCCGTTCGTGGCAACCAGGGCGGCCCTTTCGTCTGATTGGAGGCCTAGGTCATTCTTTGAAGGTGGGAACGTTGACACTGTAGAGCCGGTATCCACTAAGAACCTTTTTCCTGAGTTTACGTCGAGGATGTAGAAGCCCGTGTGATCGGGCCTCGCCTGCTCCATGGTTGCCCACCTAGTTTTTTTTGGATGGGCGCATGGTTGGACACACCTTCGCGCCCCTTTCCCCCAGACTCGGTGGTGCTTGCTGTTGCTCCTGCTTTTTCTTAGAAACTAAGTTTTTTCTTCTTTTTTTCTCAGTATCATTGTTTTTTTTTGTTTCCTCAATAAGTATTTAGTACTTACATAACCTGAAATCGGCTTACCTCTGAATAATAATATGCAGTTACCTTATTAGCTGGGTCCCCTTGTCCAGTATAAAGTCAAGGGGTGGTGCCCAGTGCTCCGTTCTCTTGGCCTGTTACTTAGATTTTTGGGTATTCCAGCGTTTTACCTTTTTGTTTAGTGAACGTTAAGAGTGTGGTCGGCATTCGGACACTAGGCAGTTTTGGTGCTACCTCTGGACACAGTCTGCAAACCACTACAGCGCTGCTGGCGATGCTGCTGTTGTCCATGCGCGGGAGCCGTGGGAAGGATTATTGGGTTCTCCTGCTGTGGATCGCATTGACCCCTACCTCTTCTGGCTCTGTGAGTACTCTTCTGTCTCCTCCGTGACGGCTTTGACGGATGACAGCCTGGGTTGCCAGGTGGAGTTTATCGGCCTTCACGACCAACAATGGCACGTCCAAGTCCTTGGCACCCTCCTACGGGGCGGGGATGCTTTTGGGAAGGCGATGAAGGAAGATCTACCTTGACAGGCTTATCTCCTTGGGCCGCCCATCACTGTCGAGATCGTTCAGCTGGAGGATGTCCATCAGTTCATCCCAGGCGGTTAAGGGACGAATGTCGTCGAGGGGCATTGTCATCAGGTCGGGGGCGCGCTGGGCTCTCGTGTACCGGGAGGTCGTAGATCTTCGTCAATTTCTTCTTCAGGTCGCTGTACCTCATGTGTCCTGGCCTCTGTTTCAGTCAGGAGGAAATTCTTTTAAGTGCGTCTGGTGTCAGCATTACCATCACCATGTCTGATTTTCTTATTTCATCGGTGATGTTTGCCAACCTGAAGTTTGACTAGGCACGCTGAAACCATACCTTTGCTGCGTCCGGTGTGAATGGAGGGAGCTGTAACTTCTGTCCCATCGACATCTGTGTAGCTGTTTGCGTTACTTGTGTGAATATCGCGCCATGCTCTTCGGTTGCGAGGGGCGAGTTATGGTAGACGTCTGAATCTGTCATCTGACCTCACACTCCGAAACTCAGTAGTGAGCCGTATTTAGTCCACTAACAGAGTAGGAATTCCAAGCAGCTGAGTAATAGCTAATTGCCATTGCAAAACTGCTTTTGGAAACGCCAGAACGCAAAATGTTTTGCGCCGTAACGAGTCCGTCAGTGGCGTTGCGGTATGTGGAGTTGCGAGCTCAAATGATTTCTTTTAAAATCGCCTTTGTGAGTTCGTTAAGGGAAAATCCATAGCAAAACAGGATGTCTGGCCACCTGCGCAGGTCATCCGCAGGGGTCTACCAGGCGAAGTGGCGAGTTTTCTGTGGTTGGTGTCGTGGAAGGGGTATCTCTCCACTGCGGGAGGAAATGCGCCTTACAGTCTCGGCAGTGAAAGGCTATCGCTCAGCCTTAAGTCTTGCCTTCAGGCTCAAAGGAGTGGACATTTCTTCCTTGCGGGAACTTTCTTTACTCATGCGAAGTTATGAACTTACCTGCCTTCAGTCAGAAGTGAGACCACCTCCATGGAACGTCGTTCGAGTTCTCAGGTCTCTAAAGAGACCTCCCTACGAACCATTACGCCAGGCTTCAGATTGCCACCTTACTTGGAAGACGGTGTTCCTGCAAGCTTTGGCTTTGGCCAAGCGAGTCAGCGAATTACATGGTCTCTCATACGACGTCGCCCATTCAAGGGGATGGGGGGAGGTAACGTTCAGATTCATCCCTGAGTTTGTTGCCAAGACTCACAATCCGGGAGTGCCGGACCCTCGGTTCGACTCTTTCCAGGTTTCGAGTCTTCGTTCTGTAACAGATGACCCAGACCATCTCCTACTGTGCCCAGTAAGGAGTCTGAGGTTGTATCTTAAAAGAACAGCTGCAGTTCGTCCCCAGGTGCAAGTCTTGTTCGTTAGCACTGGGAAAACGAAAAGAAGGGTCACCAGGAATACCATCTCAGCCTGGATTCGCAAGGTAATACACCTAGCCTTGAATCCTGACCCTTCTCCGTCACGTCGCCCTAGAGCGCATGATGTCAGGGGCATAGCTACGTCCCTGGCCTTCAAGAAAAATTATTCACCGACGCAGGTCCTGCCAGCTGGGGTGTGGAAACGTCAGACCACCTTCACAGCCCACTACCTGCAAGACGTGACACACAGGAGGCTCGATACGTTTTCTATCGGCTCTGTGGTGGCTGCACAACAGCTGGTCTAACCTCAGGCTCCTTACTGGACAAGTAGCAGAAGGTTGAGGGAATTGTTACCCGGTTTTAGTCTGCGTAAATGAAAAGGTATGTCTGGCCCTTATTCTTTTCGTCATTCACTCCTCCCTTGGAGAAAGCAGCATCCTGGGTTCTCTGCACAGCTGACCTCAAACCACTGCAGGTAAACCATGCTTCCTTGTGTTCCTAGTATTAAGTGTAATACTGTCATGTCCCCATACCCTGACGAGGTATTGGGAGAGTCCTAGCCTAGATTTCCATCTGAAGAACTCCAGGTCAACTTCCTAGGATAAGTCACTTCTTCATCTTCGCACACAGCTTACGTAGGTGGCAGCAGTTTCACAGCATGCTAGCGAGGAGCAGGGACTCCTTATTTTCTGAGTACGTAAACACTCGAATATGAAGTCCCCGGGCAAAGCCAAAGCCAGTATGGCAGGGACTTACCGCCCTTCCTAAGGGTTGAGTCACCCTATGTAAATAGGGTGGTTTGTATTTCAGTTTTGGAACAAATGAAAAATTTGTAGATAATTTGTATTCTTCCTAACTATACAAACCTTAGCTATTTACACATATGTGCCCGCCAGCCCTGTCCCCCGGGATAAGTCCTACCTCTAAGCAAAGTGAAGCACTCACTAGTGTGTGTGAGGGGGGGGGGGGGGTTTGCAAGCTACCCCTCCCTACCCCCCACTAACTAGCGGTGGGGTAGTAAACGCTCTTTAAAATTCTTATGGCTCGTCATTCAGCTATGCCGAAGTAATTACCCTATGTAAATAGTTAAGGTTTGTATAGTTAGAAAAAAACAAATTATCTACGAATTTGTCATATATATTTGAGGATGTACAGTATATCATGTCCATCAGTCGTTGGTTAAAATTTATTTATTCCAGCGCAACATAGAAACCTTTCGGTCTTTATGTAGGGGTATTTATTTTGGCGAAGTGAAACTAGCCGTTGAATGCAAGGTGTAACTACCCTCTGCTGGTCACTTTTTATTTCGGCTCTGTAAAGACGTATTCTTTGTCCCGCCAAAGCCTTTTAACTTTATGATTAAAAGCAACCGGCATAAAGCCTTATAAAAAGTCCTTTTTCTTTCAGAGTCTTGTAAGATTTTTGATGATCAATCTATTCTGAAGAAGTGTTTAAATTCTTTCATTCAACCTTGTTTTGAGTATTGTTCTCCTTTCTGGTCTTCAGATGCTGACTCTCATCTTAATTTGTTGGACAGAAACTTACGGACTATTAAATTTCTTATTCCTGATCTTGATATTAATCTTTGGCACCATCGTTCTCTTGTCGTCAGCACTTGGAGGGACGAGAGGATGATCACCAAAACATCATCTCTGTTGGATTCACTGAGTCATCAACTACGCTGTGAATCCAGATCCTTATCCAACACGTCGACCCATGATGTCAGGGGCATAGGTATGCCCCTGACCCTTCTAACGGGTCAGGGGCATACCTATGCAGATTACTCTGTGACGCAGGTTGTACAAGCAAGGGTGTAAATGCTCCAGGTGACTTTCACAACCTTTCTCCTGCAAGACGTGACCCACAGGAACTCGATACGATCTCTATTGGTCCTGTGGTGGCTGCACAACAGCTGGTTGTATACCTCAAGCTCCTTATTGGACAAGTAGCAGAAGGTTGAGGGCACTGTTACCTGGTTTTAGTCTACGTGAATGAAAAGATTTGGCTGGCTCTTATTCTTTTCTTCATCCTCCCCTCTCGTGGGGAAAGCAGCATCCTGGGTTCTCTGCATAAGCTGACCTCAAACCACTGCAGGTAAACCATGCTCCCTTGTGTACCTAGTATTAAGCTAATACTGTTGCGTCCCCATACCCTGGCGATGTGGTATTGGGAAATTCTTGGTTACATCAGTTTTTTCCTACAATTGACTCTGAATAACTTTACCTAGATAGTCGCACTTCTGCATGTCTCAATACACAGCTTGCGTAGGCCGCGGACCTTGCATAACAAGGTTTTAGCGAGGGCAGGCACTCCTTGTTTTTGAGTACTAACATACTCAGATAAGGAGCCCCCGGGTAGAACCAAAAGCCAGATTGGCAGGGAGGTCCACCCATCCTAATGGGTGAGTCACCCTTAATATAGAGCTTGGTTTGTATTCCAGTTACGGAACAAATGACAAATTCGTAGATAATATGTATTTCTCCTAACTATACAAACCTTAGCTATTTATGCAAGCTTGCCCGCCAGCCCTATCCCCCTTGAAGTCCTACCTCCAAGGAAAGTGGGCTAAATCACAGGTGTGTGAACGGGAGTGGTAGGAAGCTACCCCTCTACCACCCCACTAACTAGTGGTGTGGGTAGTTAACCCTCGCAAAATTCTAATGGCTCGTCATTTCAGCTCCGCTGAAAGTATAACCCCTAATAAATAGCTAAGGTTTGTATAATTAGGAAAAATACAAATCATCTACGAATTTATCATATTTATAGGGCCTCATTGATATGTATCTGTGGGTACAGTATTAAGAAAATAATTCAGATACAGTATAGTAGCTATTACATAATTTGTACTTAATGAAATATTCTTTTGCAGATAATGGTGTACGTCGTTGCTTTGAAAGGAAAAACGCCCGTGCGTCCAGGCAGGACACTTTTCAACATCACGGGACAGAAAGGGTATCTATGCGTTCTTCCCCTTCTGCCCAGTAAGGAGGCTATCAGATAAGTTTAGGGCATTGCAAGATCGAGCGATGATCTTCATAGCTCTGCTTCGGCAACATGCAGAATGATTCCCAGATCTTGTACATCCAGCAGCTTCTTGCAAAGAGAGGCTTTTCGAAGCCAGATGCGAAGCACACGGCAGGATAGCTCCATGAGTCATCTGCTTCAGTGTATCAGGCGAACTGGTAAGTTGTTTGTGGTGGATGTTGTGGACGGAGTATCTATCCACACAGTTCCTCTAGACCAACAGCCATCTTCTTTGCTCTCATCTAGAACAGGCTGACACCTCTAGGGAGAAAAATAACAAATCAGTTCAGTTCTAGGGGAACTTCCTGTCCATCAATTAGCGAGTCTTATGTCTTCTCAGTCCCGAGTCAAACTTCAAAAGTCGAGTCTAACGAGAGGAACACTATCTGGAAGGGGTTATTAACAAAAAGTGCCTGAACTTGAACCAGTTGAAAAAAAAACATGTTTCAGGATGGTATATGATAGGGTTCAAATGTAATTTTTGCGGAGAAGTTTTATTTTGCTGTGCAAGAGACTTTTGGATCAAATAAAATGGGGTGATTTCAAATGTATTTATATTTGTTTTTATAGAGTATTAAGTATATATCTCTGTGGGTATTGTAAGGAGAAAAGAATTTATATACAGTATAGTAGCTTTACATTACTTGTCCTTAATGAAATATTCTTTGTTCCAACACGGAGTACTTACCTCAAACTACTTTCTTAGGAGGATCTGGGATCTCCTCATTAACCGACCAAGAATTTTGCGTAGTTCCCCCCTCTCTCCGTTACCTTGTTGGGGTGCTCTAGGGCGGAAGGATACTCGCCCCGGGGCGACCCGGGGTCAGCGCGCGAAGCAGCGCTGCTAGGTCTGAGTCGTCAGTAAGCGTCTGGTCGCAGCGTAGATATCATCTCGCTGCTCTCTCTCACTTATCCCGTCCGATCCACCTTATGTACCACGTGTTACTTTGTGTTCCTCATCCCTTGTGCACCACGTGTTCCCTTTGTGTTTTTTACCCTTTCCCTTGTGTTGTTGTGTTGCTTTTGTGTCCGCGTTTCCTTATTATGGAATACCAGCGTCGTCCCGGGCCCCAAGCTGGTAAGTCTTGCGGGGCCTGGTTTTCCAGGCCGGATGTCAACCCGCAGACGCTGTGCGCCTCGTGTCGAGGAAATAAGTGCTCCCCTTCCTCCACGTGCCCGGAGTGCGAGTCCTGGCCAGAGCTTCAGTGGACCCTGTTTGCCACTAAGAAGAAAAAGGCGCCCAAATGATCTCCCAAGAAGGCGGGTCTCATCTCGCCGTTGACGTCGCCCTCAGCGCCTTCGGAGAGAGAGGTTCTCCTTCGCCTTGCCCTACCCAGAGTAGGGGACGAGGTAAGTCCGTTGCGGGGAAACAGCCTATTGCCGGTCCCCATGAGTCTGATATCGGGGATTCTGTTAATGTGGGGCCTATGCAGACGGGTGGGGGTCTGCTAGTGTGGCGGAAGTATGTGTTGTGGACGAAGTCCTGGTGCCCGCAGGACCCGTCTCAAGTGAAGACCCGGTGTGGGGGAAGCCCGAAACAGCTCCTAACCCCCCCATCGTGGCAGTGTTTTTCAGGTTCAGCGGGTTCCGGGGACGGTCGGGACAAAGAAAGGAGGACCACGTGTTCTTCGGACCCCGACTCCATTGTTTGGACAGAGCCTAGGATGCCTTTCAGGTCCCCCATGCGGCAGGAAGAGGAGTTTGAGGGCTGGTTTGCCTCTCGAGCCGCTATTCGCATGCCCCCGGCGCCCTCAGCAACGCTTGATCCAGACTTTATGGAGCCCTTGACCCCGGTATCCAGACCGAGGGCCCCTAGAAGGCTTGTGGTAGAAACAGAAGATTCCGACAGCTCCTCCGCCTCGTCTTCCTCCTTGGACAGCTAATATTAGATTCGATACATCATGCAGGTATTAGATTGTCTACTGGAGCTTTTAAAACCTCGCCTATCCCAACTCTCCTTGTTGATGCTGGAGAGTTATCTCTAGACCTTTACCGAATGTCTTCCATTCTTCGGTATTGGTTTAGATTGCAAAGACTCCCTAACTCTCTAGCCTTTCAGACTGCAAGCCTTGTAAGACACGCATTATACTTTGAGTTGCACCCAAAATCTCCTCAACCTTATGGCTTTCAGGTGAAACGATTATTAAATAGTGTGGATATAATTAGAAATAAGGTACTTCGATTCAAGGTATCATCAACGCCTCCATGGAAGTTACCAGAGATATCTTTTTGTAAATATTTTATTGGAGATAAGAAGAATATGTCAGACCTAGAAGCCAGGTCTCTTTTTAATGAACATGTTAAAGAGCATAGAGGATCAACTTTTATCTATACTGATGGCTCCAAATCTGATGCTGGCGTTGGATTTGGAGTGCATAGTAATGGTTTTAATTGTAGAGGTGCACTTCCTCTGACCGCTTCCATATTTACTGCCGAACTGTATGGCATATTAACCGCTATTGAGAAAATAGCGTTGGAGAAGGAGGGTAATTTTACAATTTTTAGTGATGCAAGGAGTGTCCTTCAAGCTATGGAAGTTTTTAATTCTAATAACCCTCTAGTTTTAAAGATTTTAGAATGGCTTTTCATTATTGGACGGAGAGGTATAACAGTTCAATTTTGTTGGGTTCCAGCACATGTAGGTGTGTCCGGGAATGAGCAGGCAGATTCACTGGCTAAGGAGGCTGCATCCGAGTTGCTGCCAAGAAGGTATCCCATTCCCTGTAATGATTTCTTACCTGACATCAAGAAATTGGTTTGCAATAAATGGCAACAGCAATGGGATAGTCAAGATGGCAATGAAATGAGGGAAGTAACAAATGACATATCTCCTTGGAGGTATAATATGATGCCCCGAAAATGGGAGACGTCTCTTTGTCGTCTCCGTATTGGTCACACTCGGTTGACACATGAGTTTCTGCTGAAGGGCCAACACCAACCGTATTGTGACAACTGTTTAGTACCTCTAACAGTAAGGCATTTGTTGACCGAATGCCCCAATTACAACATCTTGCGGAATAGATATTTGTTTGAGGCTCGAGGTGAGGGTGGCAGGTTCATCCTTGCCAAGATTCTTGGAAATGATGTGTCCTACCATGCAAGTGGCAATTTTATTGAATACTCTTTAATTTTTTATTTTATTTCATTTTTTACTTTTGTATACATAAATTAAATGTTACCGGCGTCAATGATCTTAGATGTCAGGATGCCTGAAAACTTTAAATCATTCATTCCTCGACCTCCAACTTTTCGTCGGAGGAGGACTCCAGCGACCGGGACACCAAGAAGAAGAGGAAGAGGTCCAGAAGAAGGAGGGCTAGCTCCCACGCAAGCCCGGCAAGGAAGAAGGCGAAGTCCTCGAGGAGAAGGAGTAAGAAAAAGAGTTCCCGACGAGGAGGTTTGTGAGAGTGGCTTTTCACCCTCGCGGGTCGAGCAGGACGGCTGCCGCACCAGTGCCTGCCTCGGTGGCCGCTGGAGCCGCTTCCGCGACCTTGCCCAGTGTCTCTTCGGCTCCGCCCGCCTGTCGGGTGCAGTCATTGGCACACTTTCCCTTGTCTGGCAAATCATCGGCTCCATCCGCTCCCAGAAGCTCGGGCCCCAGCCGCTTCGTCGCACCAGCTCCGTCCAAGTTACGGAACCTGCCGCTATCGCGACCTTCAAGCAGCTCCATTCGGTTCTCCCCTGGAGGGGGTAGACCCATGACGGCTACCCCCACCCTGGCGGCTCCAGCCGTGACGGAGATAGCCGCTCCACCAACCCGTCAAGAGGGAAGGGATACCTCCGCGCCCACGGATCCCTCCGTCTTCGAAGATGCTTCCGACACGGAGGTGCAAGTAGTGGAGGAGTTGCTAGACACCGGCGAGTGCTCCCCGGACGAGGAGCCTTTCGTACAGAAAAATTCTGCCCCTCATTCGCCACCACCATAGGCTGGACGAACCACAGCCGTCTTCGGAACAAGCTTGGCTGTTATGTCTGGGCAGGATGGTTGACAATCCTGTACAACAGAAGCCATCCCTGACCTTAACGCCTGACGTTGCCCTGGGGATGGAGCACGTTGATCAGTTTGTGTCGGGCCCTAAGAACTCCCTGAGAGCCCATGGTTCCTTTAAGCTCCTACCGGGACTGAAGACCCAAAATAAATTTTATGTGCCAGACGGGCGGCTCTCAGGGCCCCGCACAATGGAAGAAGCCATCACTACCCTGAACCAGGGCAACACAGATGAGCGGAGCCTTAATGCACCAGTGGTTTTCTCTCAAGCAGAGGCCGCCATGATGGAGGACACCACTCAGGACATAGTTAACGTGACCTCATGGCTGGACTGGTGGGCGTGCACCTTAGCAGGATTTCAACTGGCGCACGACCTATCGGTCCCAGAGAACCAGGCCCTCTTACAAGAACTGATCCGTTCGGGGGGGGGGGGGGGGGGGACGGGGATGAAGTTTCTCACCTTCCAGTCCCTTACCCAGACAGCGAACTTGGTTCTGAGGAGGAGGGACACAGTGCTGAACAGACTTCCCCGTAGACTCCCTGAGCGGGAAGCTAAATTCCTGAGGAATGCCCCGGTCTGGGGCGAGACCGTGTTCACCCTTCAGGCGGTGGCGGAGACGCTAGAAAGAGTGGGAAAATTGAAGTTCGTCTGAGCCCAGGCAGCCGGCAACAAGGCGGCCCTCACACAGGAGATCATCAGCGGACGGGGCCTACCCGCCCGTGCCTCCGGCTAGGCAGGAGGCCGCCTCCCCTTCCTTGCATCAATCCCCACGGCCCTCCCGCAGGAGCGGTGCCCCAGCCCAGGCCTCCTGTAGACCTAAATGTTCCGGCTCAAGGAGAGGCCGTTCTAACCGTCTCCCCAGAAGGAGATAGGGAGAGGGGCCCCCCACACCTTCCCACGCCTCAGGTCCGGGGATGCCTCAAACATTATTGGCAAGCATGGCGAGACAACGGTGCGGATCCTGGACAGTGACAGTCCTCAGGGAGAGATACAGAATTCTCTTCCTGTCAGAACCGCCCCCTCTGATCCCCGAACATCAAGCAGAATGGTTGGCACCCAAGGACACCGAGAAGAGAGCAGCCCTGTAAGGGGAAGTGGCAGCCATGTTGAGCAAGGGAGCTCTACAGCCCGTCCAGGAACCATCCCCAGGATTCTACAGCAGGCTTTTGCAGATGATGGTGTTCGTTGTTGCTTTGAAAGGAAAAATGCCTTTAGAATTTCTTATTCTATTCCATCTACCCAACGGATTCTCCAACAAGAGAGATGGATGTTTTGAGAAGACACATCTGATGGGAGAAAATAGGTTCTTACGTGGTTCTAACATTTTGAAGGCAAGTATCACAGATAGGGATCATTGGTGTTAAATTTTACTATACGACTGATTTTTTTTTATAGTTCTGAATCTTCAGTACCAGATCCCCGGGCGTTCTGACAGGACGCTTTTCAAAGTCACGGGACAGAATAGACGTCTTTGCGTTCCTTCCCTTCTGCCTAGTAAGGAGGCTATCGAACAAGTTAGGGCATCGCAAGATCAAGTGATGGTTCCCGGATCTTATATAACTGCTCACAGAGGCCCCAAGTGAGCTCCCTCCTCTTCCCAAAATACTCGGACAACCACATGTAAAGTTTCCATCGAGCGATATAATCGCTTTGACCTCACATCCTGGGATTATCCAATAGCTGCTCGTAAAGAGAGACTTTTTGAAGCCAGTTGCGAAGCACATGCCAGGTTATCTCCAGTAGTGTTCTTCCACAATCTATCAGGCAAAGAAATGAGTTGTTTGTGTTGGGTGTCGTGGACAGAGTATCTCTACACACAGTGCCTTTAGACCATCAATAGCTGAGTAGAATTCTTATTAAATATCAGGTAGGAAAACTGTTTGGTGTCGGCGGTGAAAGTCCTTGAAGCTAGTCTTCAAGCTGAATGTAGGTAACATTCCCTTCTTGACCAAATTCTCTCTCCTCACACAGAATTTTGAGTGCGCCTGCCCTCACTCGGAAGTCTTTAAGCTGAACGGAATTAACATTTCCTTCTTGACGGAATTTTCTGTCATCATACGGAACTTTGCGATGATAGGCTATCGCTCGGCCTTGACGATGGTCTTTAAGCTGAACGGAATTAACATTTCCTTCTTGACGGAATTTTCTGTCATCATACGGAACTTTGCGGTGATAGGCTATCGCTCGGCCTTGACGATGGTCTTTAAGCTGAACGGAATTAACATTTCCTTCTTGACGGAATTTTCCGTTATCATACGGAACTTTGAGCGCACGTTCCCTCACTCGGAAGTCAAACCCCCGCCTCCGTGGAACGTTGTCAAAGTCTTACGTTCTCTGAAAACAGCCTTTTATGGGCCTCTTCGTCACGCCTCTGACTGAGACTGTCTTCCTTCTAGATTCTGTCCTCTGGCAGGAGAGTCGGTGAGCTGCATGTATGGGAGTAAAAATGACACAGCTTTATCCCTGAGTTTATAGCCACGACTCAAAATCCGGCTGTAACGGATCCTAGATTCGGGCCCTTCTGGAATGAGAGTCCCCGGTGGGTAGCAAATGAGCCTAATCAATGATTACTCGGCTATGTGAGAGTACTGGGGAAATACGTAAAAAGAACGGAAAAAAACCCATCGTCAGATCAGCGGGTTCTTTGTAAGCAAAGGAAGAACCAAAAGGAAGACCATGAGATGTTTAGTTTCTTTCTGGATCAGACAGGTCATCGAAAAGGCCATTCCAAATGACCTCTCACTTCTGATTGATGTCCCTGTGCACACGATGTCAAGTCTATGTACATCCCTGGCATTTGTAAGAATTTCAGTGACACAGGTCTTGCTAGTTGGCGTGTGGGAAACGAGTAACATTCATCGTCCACTACCTGCAAGTTGTGAAGAGCGGAAGATATTTGTGTTGTGGTGGAACCAATGACAATTTTGGAAATCATTTTTATTTCTTCTTGGTATATAAACCTGGAGCTCTGTACACATACTGGGTCTGCCATCGTCTACCCTTGAGGAGTCCTGCCGCAACGGCAAAGCGACCATCAGTCGCTAGTGCTGGTGTGAGCGGGGTAACTAAACTACCCAACTACTCCCCCATCCGTTAACTAGCGTAGGGTAGTAACACCTTGCAAAAGTTTTAAACTCTAGTTTCAGTTCCTCCAAAATAAATACTCCTATGAAAAGAGCTGTAGGTTTTTATAGCTAGGAAAAATACAAATTTCGAAATTCATAATTCTTACAAGAAATTTGGACAATATGCATACAGTATTAACAACCATAAAATTATGCTTTATTAGGCAAGGATGAGTCCTATTGTTTATTAACTTGCCCCTTCTATTTATTCCTTTTCTCCTTTGTCCTTGCTGTGGTTTGTTCCTACACGAGTACAGACTATCGAACGTACTTGTCTCGTTCGCGCGAGGTAAAAGGTTTAAGGAGTCCACAGATCTCTAGACACTGTGGAGGATTAATTTTATTTGCTTTGGTTTTGCCAAATCGCGCACGCGCGCGAGAGAGAGAGAGAGAGAGAGAGAGAGAGAGAGAGAGAGAGAGAGCGAGTGCGAGTATGCATGTGTTTGCGTGTATGTGTGTCTGTGGTGCGCGCCACCGAACGAGGGGTATTTAGTATAATGATTGTTTGTAGTGGGAAAGACTGTTGGTATAATTGAGGTTGTTTGTTTACATTTTTTTAGCAAGGTTAGGCCGGTGATGAATGTCTTGGGCGAATGCAATTGACGGTAGCAGGAGTCGTTTGTGTCCTGAATGCTGGAATATTATTATTTTTTTCATCAACCAGCCGCCTTGGAAGTGATTTTTGTATTAGCGTAAGTACAGTGATTTCATTTATCTTTGTTGGCCGTGATCGTGAATGATAAAAAGTTTATTATTTATCTTTGATTATAGTGCGATAGTTCAGTTAGCTAGGAGTGTTTGTAAGTTTCTTTTTTTTATTTGCAGGACGTAATTCCTCCTTTGGACTCCTTTGGAGTTTTTGTTTGTCCATGGACTGTTGGTTGCCTTCCGCACATTTATAGATAGATTGATGACGACCCCGTACGTTTGATCATTTGTTGATTTAGATATACAGTGAACCCTCGCTACTTCGCGGTTCGACCATCGCGGATTCACCACTTCGCAGATTTTTTTCATAACCCATATATATATACATATTGGTAATAACAAAATCAACATACTGTACTGAATACAGTAATCAATATAATCGATGCAAAAACTAACCTATACACAGATGTGTACAGTAAATGCGTTTGTTTCTTCATTATGATCAGAGAAACGTAAACAAAACATTGGTTGCCATTTTTTATCGTGCTTTTTGCCGTGTTTAGGAAACGCATGATATAAAATCGCCTTTAATATTTGTGCCTGTTTTAGTTTAGGGTACTGTAGTACATGCATTAAGTGTTCTGTACATTAAAGGGTAGTTTGTTAACAGTACTACGTACAAGGGAAGGTTTTAAAAGTCTGAATATACATGTTAAATAAATAGGTAAATATGGTGTCACTACTTCGCGGATTTTCACCTATCGCGGCCGGGTCTGGAACCTATCTACCGCGATAAACGAGGGTTCACTGTAGACCGCTTTTGGATAACTCTTGATGACCAAGCTTAATATAAGTTCCGGATGATGATGATGACGACACTGGTTTGGCCTGGATATGGAGATGATATTCTGAGAGTATAAAGTTAAGCAGTGGAATTGGCCGTAGGGTAATACTCTTTGCCAGGAAGTTGTAGCAGTGGGCTAGGGCTGTTATGCGTATGTGGACGACGGTGACCACTCACACTTATATATTTAATACTTAAGTGTTTTCGCTTATGTTGGTGTGATTAATTGTTGCTGCTTTATGGCGTATGGTTGATGGCGAAGTGTAAGCATGCCTTCTGGACTGCTTTCATCTCCAGGACATTGATGTGGAGTTATTTTTCCCCTTCCAACCCGGTGCCTCGTGCCGTCCCGTCGAGGAGGTGGGCTCCCCACCCTTGGTTGGAGGCGTCTGTGAACAGGAGCAATTCTGGAGGGCTGGTCCCTCCTCTCTCGACCAGAGAACTTAATGACGAACGTGACCTGGCCAACGGGCGACCTACCGTTAATCCTACCCTCGGGGAAAATTCCTGGATGCCGGGGGTGAAAGCTACTGAGAGCGTGGAACGGGGGGGTATATATTCAAATCTCTGGTCGTAGAGAGAGAGATAACCAGTGATCTCCTAAAGAAAGTAGTTCGAAGGTAAGTATGTTAGGAAAAATAAAAATTATTTAAAATTTTTTATTTTTAAGTGTTTTTTTGGTACTGTGTGTGGACTGTTGGTGTTGGGTTAGAAAAGGGATATTGTTTTCTGATTATTGGTGAGTTCTGTGTACCCACACGCACCGTTATACCATATATATAAAATAGACTGTTGTTATTTTTGTCTGTTTTAGTGTCAAGTCTATGTTTAGTGATGTGTGATTTTTTGGTTTTGTTTAATTTGTAAGCAATATAGTTTTAAGGTTATGTTTTGTTTTACTGTTCCCTCTCTGCAATAGTCCAGTTGACGTAAAAGTCAGGGGAAAGTTTGTGTTGTGAGACAATTTGTTTGTCTGAGTGATCAAGGGTGTGGGAGTTTGTTTTTGTTTACATCCCGCCACAACACTTTAGTTCATGGTCCTGTACTGGCTGTTCAATTAGTTATGTAGTTATCTCAGCTCCCCCACAGATGACGACGACGATAATGATTTTTTTTTTGTTTTAATCATTTTAATATTTTGATAACAACGATGGTGATGATAATTTTAATAATGATAGTAACGTTGATGGTGACCGTCACGATAGGAATCATATTCTCTATAGGGGGATGAAGCAGTCTAGCCGTGACTCGATGCAGGTATTGTACTATTCCTTCCGAGCTCTATTCTTAGAATCTAATGAAGTATCTCCCTTGTCCTCCCTTGACAAGAGGGAGGGTAGCTGATTATGTACCAACCGTGTTTCACACAATTGTACATAATTCCTTTTGTATATATTATGCTTGTATCTTCGCTCTTCCCTCGCACTAAAACGAACATGAAAATTCATGTCTGGTTTTTCCTCTGTAATATTGTCTGTCTTGTGAACTTGTTATGTCCTGTTGCCTTGAGGTTTTGTATGTAAGGAGAGTGTTCTACAATAATATAACTCAGTCGATTGCTTCCTGCCTTTGAGTTCACAACCCTCTCTCGGCTCCGTCACATGATCATGTACCTACCCATTGAACATCACATGCCCATACTGCTATCCCCTTCAGGGGAAAGGATTCCTCATGATGGGCAAATAATAAGGTGGAGTCTTCTCCCTTGCTATCATCTAGAACAGACCGACGCCTCCAGGGAGGAAAAATAACCAATCAGTTTGGTTTTAAGGGAACTTCCTGCCCACCAATTAGTGAGTCTACCTATTCTAAAAGACAGAAAGTCTAACCAACAGGTGGGCAAAGCTATTCGCCCACACATACCACCTGTTTTCTAATGAGGTCCACTTGTCGATAACTACCTTGTTAATGGCTGTTCCAGTAAAGTTGAAGACATATCCTATTTTAAAGGACTCATGTTTGCGTAGCTAGGAAAAGTTCAAGTTTCTTTTGAAATTTGTATTGATTTTATTATGTCCTTTTGATATCTAAAAGTTCACTTTGGTTGGCTATGCGCCATAAATTCTTTAAGGGGGAACACTATCTGGGAGGGTCATTAAAAAAAACTGCCTGAACTCGAATCAGTTGAAAATAAACATGTTTCAGGATGGTGTGTGTGATAAGGTTTGAATATATGCTTGTAGAGAATTTTTATTTTGCAAGAGACTTATATTAAAGAAAATGCTGAGATTTCCAATCTATATTTTTGTATTTATAGGCCTCATTTACATATTTTTGTGGGTACAATAGTAAGAAGAGAATTTAGTAACTGTATTGTAGCTATTACATTACATGTACCTAATGAAATAACCTTTTTTCGCAGATCATGGTATACGTTATTGCTTTAAAAGGAGAAACGCTTTCATGGTTCCTAAAGCACTTCGATTTACCCAGGGGTTTCTCCAACAAGAGAGAGAGAGAGATGTTTTAAGGCAAACCTGATGGCAGAAAATAATTCCTACATGATTCCTACATTTTGAAGGCAAGTATCACAAATTTTTACCATACGACTGATTTTTTCATAGTCCTGGTTCTTCTTTCTTTTTTAGGGAGCATTTGTGCTAAATGAAACAACGGTGTCTGTAGGGTATGCTGTCTGTAATAACAAGCACATCAGTCAAAATCGAACACTTTTGGTACGATTTCTGACCAATTTCATTTCAATTTTGCTCAACCCAATACTATTCGGTACACTTTTAAGGTAGAATTGACAAATTCATTTAACCCCACTGAGAAAACATATCTGCCGAATTGTTAATAGATCTGCTTTTCAGTTCAAAATATATAAAACATCTTAGCCCCTAGGAAAGATGTCTTCCAGAATACAGTACACCACTTAATTGAAATGCCAAGACCTCTGGTCTTAACCTGGCTACCGGGTACTGCTTAGAAGTAATGGCTATCCCAAAATCCAAGGCAAGAGGGCTTTTGATAAACAATATATTGAGTTTTGATCCTCCCCAACCAATTAGATACCATAAAGGTTGGCCAGTGAATTTGTAAGTGTTTTTCTTTTTTTATTTTGGCAGGATGTGATTCCTCCTTTGGAGAGACTCAAGTTTTGAAAGTGGATTATTGTTGCATTTAGACTTCGCTATTCGATTGCTCAACTGTTGATGACCTGGCCTGTATACGATTTTTTTTTTTTGGACTGTTTTTTTGGATTTCTGAACGGATGATGACTTGGCCTTTGAATTAAGATTGCTGATGATGATGATGATGAATATGATGATGATGATAACAATGACCCCAATCAGGGAAGTAGTGTGTGCAAATTGCCACCCAGTGGAATAGTTGACCACCAAGTGGTGATAGTGGTAGTTTGCCATAAAAGACAGTTTGGCTTGTGTTGAGGACAGTGTCGGTGTCTTATAAAATAATATATACATATTGGTTGTGGTCTATTTTAATTTTAAGTTTGTTAGGGTTTTTTTAGATGAATGGTGTTTTGGTTTTTGCATATTTAATATTAAGTTTGATCAGTTTTAAGTATTTTGAATGTGGATGCTTTTGGTGTTGATTATTTTAGTTTGTAAGGTAATATAGCTTTATGGTTATGTTTTGTTTCAATTTTCCTTCTGTCCAAGAGTCCGGTTGATAAAGTAAGGGGAAAGTTTGTGTTGTGGGACAATTGTCAGAGTGATTCAAGGGTGTGGGGGTTGTTTTGCAACATCCCGCCACATTATTTAAGTAGACATTGCTCCAAATAAGAATTACTGTGCCTGGTTGTCACCAGAATAATAGACTTTGCTTGGGCCCCTAATGCTAAGGACATTAACCGTGGTGTAACATTCCGAGAAATTAAAGTGCTTCTGGTTATCGCTTTATCGCCACGACTGGATATATTTACTGCTGAAATTTCTATTAAGTAGATCTTAATCTATAAATTTTCCTTTGCTTTTTCATCCGTCCTTTTGCCTTCATGTATATACTACTCTGACTTCGGAGGTAGCAGCAGTAGGGGATTCAGCGTTATGAAGCTTCATCTGTGGTGGATAACGGGGGAGGGTGGGCTGTGGCACCCCTAGCAGTACACAGCCGAACTCGGTTGAGTCCCTTGTCAGGCTGAGAGGAACGTAGAGAGGAAAGGTCCCCTTTTTTGTTTCCTTTGTTAGAGGTCGGCTACCCCTCAATTTCCTTGGTAGATGATGATGATGATGTACTACTATAACTAATGGTCTCTTTGATTCATTTTTCCTCAAGTTTGTTTTTGTAGCCCAGGGAACAGCATATAGCATTCCCAGCCTTCTCATTGATACTGTGATCTTTGGATATTGATCTTAGTCCTTTTAGGCATTTTTGTAGAAGATCTTCCTTATTGTTTACAAGATTTTAGTCTTTACAGTAGAAGAGATCTTTAGACTACACTACAGTACTCACGATTTTATGTTAAGTTATAAGGTACTCATTTACTAGTTTAGTTTAGCAATCGTTTCATTTTGTCCATGCTTTTGTAGCTCAATGCTTTATTGCTTTGGTGCAATGCTTTGTATCTGAGGGAGCGGATATGTTGCGCACTTTTGAAGGGTGGCTCTTGCACCACAAAATTATTTGTTTCTTTGTCTACTTCTTGCGTAATGTTCCCACATCTCTCTAACCCCAAAGATCCCTGCACATTTGGATTTCGTAACCACAAGCGTCTCTTGTAGTGATAAAAGTGATACCTGCTGTATTTGTTTCACGTGTCATTCACCCTTTTTCTGCTAACGTTTCTTCCCCGTTACCATCTTGATGCTTAGTCAATTTTGCTTTCTTGATTCTCCTTCCTCTCAAACTCCATTCCATGTGAGATATTTCCCTGTTGAGAGCAGCGCCATGTTTTCCCTTTCTGTATTCTTGAAAATAGATAAAAGGCAATGTTGGTGGTCTTCGTTGGATGGCATAAGTGGCTCCCTCTAGTCTGTTACTGTTTGTGCCTCCATTGGGGTTAGTATACAATAGCAATGTTGTACATACATACATATACCAAAGGCACTTCCCCCAATTTTGGGGGGTAGCCGACATCAACAAGAAACAAAACAAAATAGGGGACCTCTACTCTCTACGTTCCTCCAGCCCCCTGTGGCCGCGGGGGCATAAAACAATTAGAATAGCGCCAACGTTATCCCTGCGTGTCGTAAGAGGCGACTAAAAGGGACGGGACGAGGGGGCTGGGAACCCCCTCTCCTGTATAAAAAAATCCTGTGAGACGGCAAAAAAGCAATGTTGTAACTTATGGTATATTTTGTTTTTGTTTGGTCCTTTTAAAGTTTGCTGATTGTCAGGATGTAGCTGTTGAGTTTGGAGTACTATGGACCAAAATAAGTATACACATATACAAATTACCTTCACCGACGAGGTTGTAAAATAACCTGTTTATTTATGTTTGTCTATTAGTAGGGTTATGTCAGACTTCTCAAATTTTAACAGCGAACAGCGGATAGGAAGAAAGCCATCAAGTTTTTGCAGGTATTTGATACAGTAGATTCATTCAAGGTTAACTTGTGTAAAAGGGAAAGCTTGGTCCATAGGCTCGAGTAAAATGTTGACCATCTTCATTGGCAGATGTCTGAAATCTCTGATTGCTCTTCCTACTTGTTTTATATTTGATTCTATTCTGTTCGTACACATGTACAGTTACATACATTCACTTATACAGTACTGTGATAACGCGGTTTTAGCTTCAGACTGACCTCTATACAAGTTTTATAGAACAGCTGTTACACCTATACTGTAGTCAAAATATTTGAAGAAAAAACCCCAATCTCTATCTAAATAAATGTAACTAGTTAATGATACCAATGCTCTCTTTTAACAAAATTAAATTTCTCTCTGACTAAAATTCTTTGAAAATATTTTTCTCTCAGCTCTTGTCTCATCTCACCATAGCTTCCCTCCAACAATACTTCTCCTACACGAAATCATATCTTACTGTATCTAAAACCCTTCCTCCAACAGTTCCCACCATCTCATCTCCAACATTTTCATTCTTAGATATTAAATTCATGTTAATATATATACTGTATATACCATAATACTAGAATATGATTTTTGGAACCAATGAGTCCTTAACCCTTTTACCCCCAGGCTATTTGGAAATTTCCAACCCTTATTTTTTTCCCAGCACATTTTGCAGTATATTTTTTTTTAAATTGCTCTAACAGCCTTAATTTTTGTCATAGAGAGGTCAGGTTGGTCTCATTCTCTTGGAAAATGCTCGAATTTTCTCAAAAAATTATCAAAAATATGAAAAAAATTAATTTTTATAGCATTTTTTTGCAAGGACGTACCGGTACGTCCATGGGGGTTAAGGGATGGCTTTTGTGAAACGTACCAGTACGTCCTTTGGGGGTAAAAGGGTTAATATACTGTCAAAAAGACTTCAAAATAAATCGTTAAAAAAATGTCGACACGAGTGAAGGTCCGTGTAAGTGTTAGATTCAGCACTGTGTACTGCTGTAACACCCCGCAAAATTGGGGACTTTTTAGAGAGCCAATAAAGATCTATGCGTTTTGCATTGTAGTTTTGGTATGGTTTATTGCACCAGGTAAATCTGTCTGTTTGTAGCATTTATTTGCACTTGAGTAAATTTTTAATAAATTTTTCATAATCTGATAAACTGTAATTATTTGCAGGTTACCGCTATGGCTATAGCGCATTTGTGTACTTAGCTTCCGTAAAGAAGAGCTTTCTCGCGTCTTGATTGCCATTATAAGGAGATCAACAATGTGCTAAGAGGTAAATATGGAAAATGTACCAGAGTATTGGAAGTTATTATTTTATAGTCAGTATTTGAAACTCCTTACGAAAGGATGTCCAAAGAATTTAATCTCGACTAAGGTGGGTATCACCATCAGTGCGTTACTTGTCTGTACAGTATCTTTTTGGGCCTGTAGCTATGCTTAATTTTTAACTTTTCTCTATACATGAGTGATGAATGTACTCCCAGGTCCCATTGTTGAACCTCATATCCCAAATTCACAATTTAAAATGGGGCCTTTTTTTAGTCTTAAACTGTCCCTTGAGTTCACCTACCTGTCCTCTCATCGTGACTTGAATTTAAACTGTGTTCTTTTTAATCTTGTGTTATTCTCAAAGTTATTAGATTTGAACCTAGCATTGTGTAAGCAAAGTTAAACTCAATTTCTATATCAGACAACATAAGTGTCGTCTTAAGACTTAGGCAAACCTTCCTTTTCAGCCTCAGAGGTTTAGTTGTTTAAATTACTAACCTTAGAATTAATTTAATATTAGTTGGAACTTTTCATTCTTACCAACTTTTGTATTGGGAAAAATATGTTGGGTACAGTACTGTTTTTAACCCTTTTACCCTCAGGCTCTTTGGAAATTTCCAACCCTTAACCCCCAAGGGGTTATTTTTTCCCCAGCACATTTTGCAGTATATATTTTTTAAATTGCTCTAACAGCCTTAATTTTTGTCATAGAGAGGTCAGGTTGGTCTCATTCTCTTGGAAAATGCCTGAATTTTCTCAAAAAAATATTAAAAATATGAAAAAAAAAAATTTTATAGCATTTTTTTGCAAGGACGTACCGGTACGTCCATGGGGGTAAAGGGATGAGTTTTGTGAAACATACCAGTACGTCCTTTGGGGGTAAAAGGGTTAAGTCTAGAGTTGATTTTTAAAATTATTGATAAGGGTATCCTAATTATAGTAGGGTCACTGTAATTTAATATTAGTTGGAACTTTTCCAGTCTTACACAACCCTTGTGTGGGGGAAAAATATATGATGGGCTCAGCCCTTTTTTGAATGTCTGTTGTTATGGTTATTTTCAAAATAATCGACATCTGATTATAGTATCATTGCCATAATTTTTTTTACATCTAAACTCACTGCGTTCGTTGCAATTTTCAGGTGGCTGCCCCAACCCAGCCTGTAAATTATCACTTTCAAGTTTGTCGACAATTTTGCTGAGTTATGTGACAAGAATCTTGTTGTTTGAAAGTCTGCTCAAGAGAAAACCTTCTTCAATTTCAAGCCATGCGAGATTCATAGATGCACGAAAAATCTTTTTAATATAGAAATCACACTTGTCTAACCCTTAGTGGTGTTTAGAAAGAAAAAATGCTAGCTAGCCCCTTTTGACAAATTATACTTTGGTTTTGTCATCTTTTAGGTACCATCCATCCATATACCAAAGGCACTTCCCCCAATTTTGGGGGGTAGCCGACATCAACAATGAAACAAAACAATAAGGGGACCTCTACTCTCTACGTTCCTTCAGCTTAACAAGGGACTCAACCGAGTTCAGCTGGTACTGCTAGGGTGCCACAGCCCAACCTCCCACATTATCCACCACAGATGAAGCTTCATAATGCTGAATCCCCTACTACTGCTATCTCCGCGGTCATCTAAGGCACCGGAGGAAGCAGCAGGGCCTACCGGAACTGCATCACAATCACTCGCCATTCATTCCTATTGCTAGCACGCTCTCTTGCCTCTCTCACATCTATCCTCCTATCACCCAGAGCTTCCTTCACTCCATCCATCCACCCAAACCTTGGCCTTCCTCTTGCACTTCTCCCATCAACTCTTGCATTCATCACCTTCTTTAGCAGACAGCTGGGTACAGTTATGAATAATTTTTTTTTTCATGTAGATATAAATTTTGGGGGGAGATAGCCATGTTGTCCTGATGGAAGGTTCCTTTAGTAGCTTCCTTAGGGTATATTTGACTGTCATATATACCCTAAGGAAGCTACTAAAGGAACCCTCCATCAGGACAACATGGCCTAAGCCCAAAAAGATTTTGACACTATCATTCAACTCAAGCAATTATTCCTCCATACTGCATGTGACTGTTATATATACTTTAAAATTCAGCCATAGTCTAGGCAAGGACTCAACTAATTTTCAGCCATTCAAGAATCTATTTATTGAATAATAATCTTTCAAGTTAGTAACCACCGGTTTAGTCATTTTCAATCCTTTTTTGGCAGAAATAAAGAGTGGATAGTTTTCAGTTATAATTTACTTTTTCAGTTGGTGCCTCTCCCTTTCAGTTGCAAATAAATTATATATAGCTGTATGTATATGAATGACTATCCAAAAAAATTCAATTTAAAACTCATAAGGATTGATAGACAAAACTGAAAAATAAATGTGAATATGTATGATCATTAACCCTTTTACCCCCAGGCTATTTGTAACTTTCCAACCATTAACCCCCAGGAGTTTTTTTTTTTTTCAAGCACAATTTGCAATATATTTTTTTTCAAATTGTTCTAACAGCCTTAATTTTTGTCATAGAGAGGTCAGGTTGGTCTCATTCTCTTGGAAAATGTCTGAAGTTTCTCAAAAAAAGTATCAAAAATATGCAAAAAAAAAAATGTTGATAGCAGTTTTTTTCAAGGACGTACCAGTACATCCGTGGGGGTAAAAGGGATAACTAGCAACATACTGTACATGCAACATTCACTAAATCTTTTGAAATAGGTTTTTTTTTTAATTGTTTGTGTTCACTTAATTTTTCATGTCGGCCATTTCGGGTTCATTAAAAAAAAATTCCTTTTACAAGTCATTAGTTGACTTTGCATTTCATCCAGAACAAAAATACCAAAATACTGTACACTATATCACTTATAGAAAACATAGCTAACAGTTATTTATGATTAAGATGTGCTATATTGTTTCCAATTTACCCATGTTTACAAATTTAGGTGGATGGATGGAGTGAAGGAAGCTCTGGGTGATAGGAGGATAGATGTGAGAGAGGCAAGAGAGCGTGCTAGAAATAGGAATGAATGGCGAGCGATTGTGACGCAGTTCCGGTAGGCCCTGCTGCTTCCTCCTGTGCCTTGGATGACCGCAGAGGTAGCAGCAGTAGGGGATTCAGCGTTATGAAGCTTCATCTGTGGTGGATAATGTGGGAGGGTGGGCTGTGGCACCCTAGCAGTACCAGCAGCTGAACTAGGTTGAGTCCCTTGTCAGGCTGGGAGGAACGTAGAGAGGAGAGGTCCCGTTTTTTGTTTCATTTGTTTGATGTCGAGTGCCTTGGTATATGTATGTATGTATGTACAAATTTAGTACGCTAGTAGCACTACAGGTGGCATTGTATGCAATTGTATCCATAACTAAACTCTTCTGGAATACCCTAATTGAAAGTCTAGGAAGAATATATTGTTGGTAACACATTAACCACTGACGGTGAAATAGCTGGAACGGGTCTGCCATTTTCGCTCGGTGTACTTCCATCCTCCGTGAATGACTCCACAACTGTTGGACATTTGAGTTTCTTACCATTCAAAAAATATAGAATGGACACATTATGGTGGTCAGTAATGCACATTTTTCATTTTATTTAGGTATGTAAAATTTATTATACATGTACAGTATTGGCAAACGAAATAGCCTAGGCAAAATATTTATTTTTTTTTTTTTCATTTAGTCAGGGATCCTAAGTAGAGTTTCAAGATGTTAAACAATAATATCAATACATAAGAGGTCTAAAAATATATTAAATAAATTTTTATTATTATAATTATTATTATTATTATTATTATTATTATTATTATTATTACTAGCCAAGCTACAACCCTAGTTGGAAAAGCAAGATGCTATGAGACCAAGGGCTCCAATAGGGAAAAATATCCCAGTGAGGAAAGGAAATAAGGAAATATATAAATGATGAGAATAAATTAACAATAAATCATTCTAAAAACAGTAACAATGTCCAAATAGATATGTCCTATATAAACTATTAACAACGTCCAAAACAGATATGTCATATATAAAGTATAAAAAGACTCATGTCAGCCTGGTCAACCTAAAAACATTTGCTCCAACTTTGAACTCTTGAAGTTCTACTGATTCAACTACCCGATTAGGAGGACTTTTATATACGGCATTGACATTATGCATGGAGTGTGGTTATATAGTGTATAATTATTGGAATTCCAAATTTTTTGCTTTTACAACTGTCACAATGTCTAACGTTTGCATTTTAGCTCGTACCTTTTTATATATATCTTAATATTTTTCTTATCAGTGGCCATGTTTCTGTTTTCACATAATGCTCCATGATCATCATCATCTCCTCCCCCGCCTATTGATGCAAAGGGCCTCGGTTAGATTTTGCCAGTCGTCCGTATCTTGAGATTTGAATCCATACCTCGCCATTCATCACCACCTACTTCACGTTTCATAGGCCTCGGCCATGTAGACCTGGGTCTTCCAACTTTTTTAGTGCCTTGTGGAGTCCAACTGAAAGTTTGGTGCGCTAATCTCTCTCTTGGGGAGTGCAAACCATCTCCGTCTACCCCTCGCCATGATCTCGTCTGTATGCGGCACCCGATTAATCTGTCTCAACAGTTTCGTTTCTAATCCTGTTCTACCATTGAACTCCCAATATTCTTCTGCAGGGCTTTGTTCTCAAATCTACTACAAAATCTGTAGGATTTGTTCCATACTACAAACTTTTAATGTAATTAAGAAATACTTATATGAACGAATATCGGAGGAAATCATGTACATAATATGTATGAAAACTTGAAATGTGTGACTTATAAGTGTATTAGATTAGAAAAATCATATGACTACTGTATATACGTGCTTTAAAGTAGATAAAAATTCCAATAAAACAAATAAGTTTTATACTTTTATTTCAATAAAAGGCCAATGGGAGGTCTTATCCAAGGGAAGTTATGAATAGGTATGGAAATCCTCAGTGGAAAATAAGTTTAAAAGGTTAAAAGAAAGGAATGTAAATTTGTATTGTAGAAATCAGTAGTGAAATATGAGGTTGAATTCTAGTGCGTGTGTAGTATTAAATGGAAAGGAACTATTATTGTAGTTTAGGGCTTATGAATTCTGGAAGTATCCACAAGTATTTTGGTGAGAACGTTCTTTTGAAAGAGGTTTAACAAGAAATGTTTTGAACTAGGGGTACGTGGAGTGCTATATCGCTTAATTTTATTTTAAGTTCATGGATGAAGTGATTACTAAATAACAGACATACTGTATATCAATTTATTAAACCAATCCTTAAATTTGATTAAACTTTATTTAGTTTTATTCATAAAAATTTTAAATCTTGAATGCTCAACATAGTTGAATAGTTTTTAACCATTTCGACTGGGCTTGACAGTCAAGATTTATTTGGACAAAAGTATCGTGGTGTATTTTAGTTTTAACTAGAATTTTGTTTAGATAAAAGCATAAGATAGTGTTGCATAATTTATTCCTTTTACCCCCAGGCTATTTGGAAATTTCCAACCCTTAACCCCCAAGGGGTTATTTTTTTCCCAACACATTTTGGTGTACAGTATATTTTTTTTAAATTGCTCTAACAGCCTTAATTTTTGTCATAGAGAGGTCAGGTTGGTCTCATTCTCTTGGAAAATGCCCAAATTTTCTCAAAAAATTATCAAAAATATGAAAAAAATAATTTTTATAGCAGTTTTTTGCATGGACGTACCGGTACGTCCATGGGGGTAAAGGATGGCTTTTGTGAAACGTACCAGTACGTCCTTTGGTGGTAAAAGGGTTAATGCATTTGGAAATGTTTACTATGCAACGCATGAAGAATTTCATTAGTAGTTATTGAAAAATATGGTTTAGAATAAGTATTTTCATATATCTTTTTTGGAAGTGAAGGCATTTATTTTGTTAAGGGTTCCGAGTGATTTGATTCTTGAACTGGCTGACTTTTAAATGTCTGTAGGGAAGAGAGTATTTTAATATTGCAGTGATGCAAGTTGTAGAACTTATTTTTCCAAAAGATATTATGAATTCTCGTCTTATATGCAGTAAATATCATTTGTCTTTATTTGGTTACTACCACTAATACCAATACATTATTTCAAATACCAACATTGTCATCACTGTAATTGTAAATATATGTTCAATATTTAGTCATTTGAAAAGAAAAAAGGCAATTTCTATGCATGTTACATTCAATATTTAGTCATTTGAAAGCTATCTTGGCATGTAACTAATTTAAATTCATTTAAATATTGGTCATCAGTTTTGAATGTGCCAGAAGCTAGAATTCTGGAAACCTTTAGTTTAATTCTCTGGGAATATCCACTGTAGTCAAATATACCCTTAGGAAGCTACTAAAGGAACCTTCCATCAGGACGACATGGCCTGAGGCCAAAAATAGATCCGTTTCCTGGTAATGTGGGCAATATGAATTCACTGTTGTGGTTTGTTCACCCTTATGTTGTAGCAAAAGGGTGAAATGTCAGTTCAATATTTTCCACATTTCATAATGCAATTTCTGAACTTCACTTGTAAATGGAAAATGGTTGTCTGCTAAAGAAGGTGATGAATGCAAGAGTTGATGGGAGAAGTACAAGAGGAAGGCCAAGGTTTGGGTGGATGGATGGTGTGAAGAAAGCTCTGGGTGATAGGAGGATAAATGTGAGAGAGGCAAGAGAGCGTGCTAGAAATAGGAATGAATGGCGAGCGATTGTGACGCAGTTCCAGTAGGCCCTGCTGCTTCCTCCGGTGCCTTAGATGACCGCGGAGGTAGCAGTAGTAGGGGATTCAGCATTATGAAGCTTCATCTGTGGTGGATAATGTGGGAGGTTGGGCTGTGGCACCCTAGCAGTACCAGCTGAACTCGGTTGAGTCCCTGTTTAGGCTGAAGGAACATAGAGAGTAGAGGTCCCCTTTTTGTTTTGTTTCATTGTTGGTGTCGGCTAGCCCCCAAAATTGGGGGAAGTGCCTTGGTATATGGATGGATGGGACTTGTAAATGTATTGAAATTTTGCTCAATGTGAATGTTTGATGCATGAACGAGAAAGTTGGAGTTTGAATTATTGCTCGTTTTAATGTATTCAGTGTGATGTTATATTGTCCATCAATACAGAAAGCTGTATGTATTCAAACCTGACCATAATAATTGAATCTTTTTATACATTATTTTTTACATTCATACATACATATACCAAGGCACTTCCCCCAATTTTGTGGGGTAGCCGACATCAAACAAATGAAACAAAACAAAAAGGGGACCTCTCCTCTCTACGTTCCTCCCACCCTGACAAGGGACTCAACTGAGTTCGGCTGGTAGAGTCCCTTGTAGTTAATGAAATCTTGTTCTACTTTCTCCAAATTACCAAATGTTTTGTTCTTTTACTATTTGGAAAGAAATTACTCATAAAGATATTCTGAGAAGTTCACAAAAGGATGATATTGCTGTTAATTTTTAATTGATGTACGATGAAAATGTTCAAATTTGCTACTGTATTATTAAAGGACATTTGAGGTCATGATATTTTCTCTCTCTATCTCTCTCTCTCTCTCTCTCTCTCTCTCTCTCTCTCTCTTTTGTACTTGAGCATCAATGTTACATCATTATTTTAGGAGTTAATTGCATCAGGAAAAGAGAAATATGAGCCGAGAGCTGAAAAAACCTTAATACAGTGAACCCTCGTTTATCGCGGTAGATAGGTTCCAGACCCGGCCGCGATAGGTGAAAATCTGCGAAGTAGTGACACCATATTTATCTATTTATTTAACATGTATATTCAGACTTTTAAAACCTTCCCTTGTACGTAGTACTGTTAACAAACTACCCTTTAATGTACAGAACACTTAATGCATGTACTACAGTACCCTAAACTAAAACAGGCATAAATATTATAGGCGATTTTTATATCATGCGTTTCCTAAACACGCCAAAAAGCACGATAAAAAATGGCAACCAATGTTTTGTTTACGTTTCTCTGATCATAATGAAGAAACAAACGCATTTACTGTACACATCTGTGTATAGGTTAGTTTTTGCATCGATTATATTGATTATTCAGTACAGTATGTTGATTTTGTTATTACCAATATGTATATATATATATGGGTTATGAAAAAAATCCGCGAAGTGGTGAATCCGCGAAGTGGTGAATCCGCGATGGTCGAACCGCGAAGTAGCGAGGGTTCACTGTAAAGTAAAATGTTGCACATTGATCTCTAGTAATAATGTAGATTATGCTTTATCACAAAATTTCCACCAGCTAATAGACTGTATTTCATTGCAGATGAACCTTTTAATATACTTATGCATTTGTTCCTACGCAAATAAACGTACAAACCCGAGTCCCTTAATTGAAGTATGCTATCAGCAAAGCTTGAAATCCCATTTAAACTTCTAGCAAGGTTGCTATAGTCGCTGGTATGTGGAGTGATACCCCCGCCCACTCCTCGGGTAAAGCAATTTTCAATTTGTCTTTGGGTGCAGTTCAGCTCTTGATGTACTACTCAGCGGCTTCTTAATGTGCTACTTTCTGTTTGAATAAAATGTTTGTAAATATCATATTTGAAAAGATTTTCAATGGAAGTAGTCAAGGCTATACAAAAGATTGATGTACAGTACAATACATGTACGTTGCAATTCTTTCCCTGGTAACTATAATTGAGAGTTTTTGGTGGTACCCACTGTTATCCAGCATACTTGCTCCTGCCAGGTGAGATGACACTGTTGCCTTACAATGACTACAATAATATGAACCTAAGGAAATTAGTTTTCCTTAAATATCGCTGATGCTCCATTAGAGGGATAGTTCTTCTACCGACCGAGGAAAGGCACCAAGGACTCAACACATGGTTGTGCTGTTTTGGTCACTTTAACAATAAGAGCGTAGTCATTAATCTGCATGACTCTTGTTTCTCCCCTGCCTCATTTTCATTAGAGATCACTGAAACTTCAAGAAGAACTAGTTAAGATGTCATCAAAGAAGTGCAGTAAGTAACGAGAGTTGTTCCTGGCAGTAATAAACATGGGTACATGCAACTTGGAGAAAGTAGCTGGGTGCTCACACTTACTCTTTAATCTCTGCTCGTTCTCATATCGGAAAGAGCAGGTGCCGCAAGTTGTCCCATACTGTAGAATATTATTTGTACCATCCTTTGGTAATGCATCTTATTCTTCCTTTTTTCTTGTTCTTGGCAGTTTTATTACAGTGTTTCTTGAATATAAAATGAAGACTATACTATGTTTTGCTTGTTAGTGATTTGTATCTTTAAATTTCTAGGGTTTCTTGAGAGAAAATTTATTCTTAATTGACAAACTTTGTGGTAAAGTTGTCCCTTTAGTTTATCGGTAAATTATGTAACGTTAAAGTAGCGTTAACTATTATTTTTCTTACTTTTTTTTGAGAAATGTTTAGTAGGATATAGATGTATTTAATGAAAAGGTCCTGGAGTTGATAAAATCCTGAGTGGGCATGGTCCTCTGCATTCTGATTTGACTACCAAACTTGGTTGTCTAATTCACGTTATAAATTTCCTGACAACTAATTTCCAATAATTGGAAACTTGTACATTTATATATAGCTAAGTTACAACTCTAGTTGTCAAAGCAGTATGCTATAGGTCCAAGGGCTCCATCAGGAAAAATAGCCCAGTAAGGAAAGGAAATAAGGAAACATAGAATAGTATGCCTGGGTGTACCCTCGAGCAAGAGAACAATAACCCAAGACCATAGAAAACCATTGTACAAAGGCTATGGCACTTCCCAAGACTAAAGTACAATACAGCGGTTTAGTTTTAGAATATCCTTCTCCTGAAGACCTGCTTACCATAGCTAAAGAGTGTTTTCTACCCTTACCAAAAGGAAAGTAGCTACTGAACAACTACATTACAGTAGTTAACCAAATAATTCCTCTTCACTCAAAGGGGTTATCTTAGTGTTGTCAGGTGTGTGATGAAAGAGGAGAATGTGTAAAGAATAGGCCAGACTATTCAGTGTATGTGTAGGCAAAGAAAATTGACCCATAACCAGAAAGGAATCTATTTTAACACTATCTGGCCAGTCAAAGGACCCAATAACTCTCCAACGGTAGTTTCTCAGTGGGTGGCTGGTGCCTTGGCCAGCCTACTACCTTCAGGTACGCAATTCTTCTTGTGCAAATGAAGCCTAGAGCAAGTTGAAAAAATACACCATAAAATTTTCTGGTGTTACATTGCCATCCTTCTGTAGTGCCAGTCAAGGCTTGCATTTGTTAGCATGGCTATTTGATTTAAATCTGTCATCTTCCTACGTAAAGTAAAGCATAGCAGTTTTTCACGTCATTAGGCATTTTCTTCAATGGTACCTATTGAAAACAACCCTGTCTTCGTAATGTGTTGGACTGGGGCTTGAGACCAGCGCAACCTCGATAGTTTCTTATAGTGTATACAACCTCGCTACCCTTGTGAGGTAAGTATAACGGATTTTGAGCGAAGCGAAAAATCTATTTTTGGGTGAGATAGCCATGGCGTCCTGATGGAAGGTTCCTGTTTGGTAGCTTCCTTGGGTATAAGACTACTAAGATATTCCCAGAGAATTTAACCACAGGTTATCACAGAATTCTAACTTCTGGAGCGAGTATCTCAAAGGTTTCCCTTTAAGACATCGTAATACAACAGGGGACACGCATGTCTGGTCGTGCCACATAGCTATCTCCACCCCGAACAGAGTTAACGCTTCGGTGTGTAAGGGCTGAGAATAGCTGGGAGCCGTTCCACAGCTAATCTCACTCGTGGCTACTACTGATACTCGAGACGTAAACAAACGGACGCCATTGCTCTAATGACGTCACGCGCGTCTTTATCCTGGCGCCAGTTGCTGCCCATCACCATGATACAATTGTGTAGGGTGGGAACAAACTGAACGAAGTAGTAGGGAGGGTCCATCAGGACGCCATGGCTATCTCACCCAAAAATAGATTTTTCGCTTCGCTCAAAATCCGTTTTTTGGGCTCAAGCCATGGCGTCCTGATGGAAGAGTACCAGAGAATCAATGTATCGTGGTAGATTTTCCCCCAGAGTTAAGTGCCTAGGCATTGACAAAACAGCAAAGTAATCTTAGGTAAGAACCATAGGAACGAAGTATCCTGCCCCCCATTGGTAGGAAGTTCCCATGGGCTATGCCGACGTCAAAGTGGTATTGAAGGGCTATTCATCTTGACAGAAGAACTTTTAAGAGCTTAGAGATGAAGCAGAATGTTTGATATTTGTATAGGAACATTCTGAAGTAGGCCAGTGGTGGTTGGGCACTGTGTGTAGAGTTCATCTCCTGATTATCAGAAGTAAGTATTCGTGTAGGAACCTTACTGAGACAAGGTGAATATAATTTAGGAATAGACATCTTAAATTCTTCATGACCATAAGAAAGGAGGAATAAATAAAACTATGACAGTATGTATTTCATAGTAAGTAGGAGCTGAAAGAGACGCATAAGTAATAAAATAGAAATTTTATTTCACAATGCAGAAATTAAATAATTTACAGCAAAAGTAAAGTTCATTTACAGTAATAATAATGTACATAGAAATAAAGGCTTGCTCTTGAATCTGAAAGGGAATTTCAGGATTAGTAGGTACTCGTTCTCGAGGAACGCAAGTCTTTAAATAACACATCATGCTCAAGGCATGCGGCACTTGTGTGACACTATGACATTTCACCTGGGATAAGAACAGTTATAAAAGCACTAAGTGTTTTTAGACATCACTATGAATCACTCGAGGGTCAACATAGGCACCCGAAGAGTTAGAGTCCCAAGTAACTCACTGTTCTACGCAGAGTTAGGTGCAGGTTTCATAACACTACCTGCGGCTACCACAAAATGTTTGATTTCGTGCACTTGTTTCGCATAATGTTTAAAGAAAACTCGCGAGGACTTCCAGCCCGTAAAGTTCTTAAGGCTCTCGAAGTCCATGCTCTGAAAGAAGTTCAGAGAAGATGCCACTTTTCTAGGATCATGACCAGCGGGTGTACTGTTCGGATCCGCTCTGCGAATGAAGTAGGTGATTTTCGCTCTTAATTGTTTCAGTGACAGGTCGCTGCCCGATGTTTCTCCTTTGAAGAGTTGGCCTCCACCAAAGTTTGAAGTTCTGCGAAGATAGACCTTGAGACTCTCTACTGGACATAGAGAGACATCCTCCTTCAGGGGGCATATTCTCCAAGGGCCCCATCTTTTGGTGGGTAATTCATTTTTGGCGAGAAACGTCGGATCAGGGGAGAGGGTCACTTCTCCTGAATCAGCAAACAGGATGTGTCCCTCTTCTCTTGATAATGCCACTATTTCGCTGACTCGAGCTCCCGAGGCGAGAGCAAATAAAAATATAACTTTCTGAGTCAGATCCTTGAGGGGGCATGAATCATTGTCCAAGTTGGAGGCGAAATGGAGCACCTTGTCTAGTGACCAGGAGATCGGTTTCGGAGGGGGTGCTGGGCGTAGGCGAGCACATGCTTTCGGCAGTTTGTTAAAGATGTCGTTGGACAGGTCAATTTGGAAAGCATATAGAATTGGTCTAGTCAAAGCCGATTTGCAGGTTGAAATCGTATTGGCTGCTAATCCTTGTCCATGAAGGTGAATGAAGAAGGACATACAGAAATCAATGGTGATTTCTTTAGGATTTTTTGCTTTAACAAAGGAGACCCATTTCTTCCAGGATGATTCATATTGCCGTCTCGTGGATTCGGTCTTGTATTCCTCTAGGAAGTCTAGACTTTTCTTCGAGATCCCAAACCTCGTCTTTGCGGCAAGGGAGAGAAAATCATGAGATGAAGGTCCTTGATTTTCGATGATGAAGCGAAGACAGTCGACTTCTGTACTTGTTGAGAGAGAACTGGGCCCGGGAGAGGGATCAGCTTGGGCTGCAGCTCCAGGACCAGGGGGTACCAGTTGCTCCGGGGCCACTTGGGAGCCACTAGGGCCGCTGTCCCTTTGAAGGTTCTCAGTTTGGAGAGGACTTTCAACAGAAGGTTGGTGGGAGGGAACAGGTATATCTTCGACCATCTGTTCCAGTCCAGTGACATGGCGTCCACCGCTTCTGCTTTGGGGTCCTCGTACGGGGCTACGTACAGAGGAAGTTGATTGTTGTCGCTCGTTGCAAAGAGATCTATCTGAAGTTCTGGGACTTGATGAGAGATGAAGGAGAATGATCTTGCGTCTAGAGACCATTCCGACTCTATCGGGTTTGTCCGAGATAGAGCATCCGCTGTCACGTTGCGGAATCCTTGTAGGTGAACTGCAGACAGGTGCCACTTCTTCTTCTCCGCCAGACGGAAGATTGGGAGAAGCAGCTGATTTATCTGGGGCGATCTTGAGCCCTGGCGATTGAGACAACGAACTACCACCGAGTTGTCTAGGGTTAGACGGATGTGGATCGAGGGCGGCGGGGATAGCTTCTTCAGAGTAAGAAGGACCGCCATGGCCTCCAAGATGTTTATGTGGAACGTCTTGAATAGTGGAGACCAGGTCCCTTGAGCTTGTTTCAGGTGGGAGTGACCTCCCCAGCCCTCCAGTGAGGCATCCGTGTGGATGTTGAGTGATGGAGGAGGGTGTTGGAGAGGAATGGACCTTTTTAGGGCCATTGCTTCCGACCACGGCTTTAGGAGGCGTCGAAGTCTGTTTGGAAGCCGTCTCTTGAGGTCTCTTCGAGCGATGGATGCCGATCGTCTCCAGACTCCCGCGGCATCCTTTAGCTGTGCACGAAGCACTGGGTTTGTCACTGAGGCGAATTGTAGAGAGCCTAGAACTCGTTCCTGCTGTCGTCTTGAAATGCGTTTGGATTTCAGTAGTCGCTTGACAGACCCTGCTATTTCCTTCCTTTTCTTCTGGGGGATGGAAAGGCGGTGTGACTGAAGATTCCAGTGGATTCCCAGCCACTGAAACTTCTGAGCCGGAGAGAGGCGAGATTTCTTCTCGTTGATCTTGAATCCCAGGTGTTCTAGGTACTGGGTAACTTCGTCGCAAGACTTTGTACACTCTTCGGGCGATGGAGCCCAGACTAGCCAGTCGTCGAGGTAGGCCATCACCTGGACGTTTCTTAGGCGGAGCTGTTGTACTATGGCATCCGCCAGCTTTGTGAAGATCCGAGGGGCCACATTGAGGCCGAATGGCATGGCCCGGAAGGCGTAGCTTTTTCTTTGGAGTCGAAATCCTAGGTAGGAGGAAGCGTGATGGTTCATTGGAATGTGCCAATAGGCATCCGCCAGGTCTATAGAGACCGTGTAGGAACCTTGAGGCAGAAGGGTCCTTATTTGTTGAAGCGTCAGCATCTTGAATTTGTTGTTCTCTATGAACTTGTTGAGGGGGGATAAGTCCAGAATGACTCTGAGCTTGTCTGAGTCCTTCTTGGGAACGCAAAACAGTCTCCCTTGGAACCTGGTGGACTTTACCTTCCTTATCACCTTCTTGTTCAAGAGGTCTAGAACATATTCTTCCAGAATGGGGGTTGATTGTTGAAAGAACCGCTGGAAGATTGGGGGTGGTTGCACCCAACTCCAGCCTAGACCGTTCTTGATGATGCTGTGTGCCCAAGGATCGAAGGTCCAACGATCCTGGAATTGGCGGAGTCTTCCTCCCACCGGAAGCACTTCATTGCTTCTGGTGTCCCGAGGACTTGTTGCCTCGGCCGCTAGCTCCCTTTCCTCCTCTACCTCTGGAGGGACGACGAGAGGCGTCTCTGCTTGCACCCCTGGACGAGCCTCTACCTCTGGCATGAAAGGTAGTGGATGGCTGCTCAAAGGCAGGGGTGAAGACCGGTGACTGTGACAACACCGGTTGGGGGACCAATTGAAAGGTCTGTTGTGGTTGGGCAACCACTTGGGAGGTAGCGGGTCCCGGAAACTGACGTCGTTGTTGACGTTGCTGGGGTTTCGGCTTCTGAGGTTTCCTCTTAGGCTGAGGTCCATCGTCCTGAGAGGTTTTCCTTTTTCTGGACATGCCCCACTTGTGGAGAAGGTTCCTATTCTCCGTGGCGGCTCTGTCAGTTATTTCCTTGACAAGGTCAGAAGGAAACAGGTGCTTTCCCCAGATGTTGGAGGAAATCAGCCTCCGGGGTTCGTGTTTCACGGTGGCACCGACAAACACGAATTCACGACAGGCTCTACGAGCCTTTATGAAATGGTACAAGTCCTTCATTACCGTGAGTAAGTGGGATTTGGCCAGTACCATGTAGTGATCAGGTACTGCTGTGTCACAGGCCATAACTTCAAGTTGGACTTGATGAGAAAGAGATGCCGCAAGCCTCTCCTTCGTGTCTTGTTCCCGGCGAAGGAGGTGATCATTGAGCTTAGGGAGGTCTTCATTAAACTGACGTCCGGCGACGTCAGGATCGAGCCTACCCACGACGAAAGTATGTTGGACATCTTTCCATTGTCTAGTGTCAGGGGGTGTCACGATGGAGAAGGGTCTGCACTCCTCCAGTGCAGGGCAGGGTTTTCCTTCTTCCGCCGCTTTAAGGCATGCAGCTAAGGCCTTTTCCAAAAATGGAAGAATCGCAGTGTCAGGTGCGACATATGTAGGATGCTTCTTGCTCAAGGCAGGAAGCTTAGAGCAGGTAAAGCCCCTGCTCTTAAATGCGGAGGCTAGCATAGCCTGGGCCTTTGCGAGATCGAACACTATCTCTTCTTTAGGTTCGGTCTCCTCCTTCGAGGCAGGTTCGGAACGAAGTCGGACGTAACAGTCCGGATAGGCCTCGAAGCTTGGGAAGAACTCCACATCTTCCAACGGGACCGTGCCGATCTTGTCACTAACAAAGATCCTGCCGGTCGCAATAACCATATGCTCTGCATACCTCCACGGGTTGGCATGAGAGCAAGCTGGGAGATCCTTGACCGAGATCTTCTTCGTGTCTCTGGATCCAATCATAGACCTGATGGACTCCTGGTTCTCCTTCAGTCTGTCGTCCATGACAGCTCTAATCAGTCGGATCAGTTCTTGGGTAGAAGAGGAAGGATCCGGGGTCGAGGAGGTAGACGGAAGGGACATTTCCGTCGGTGTAGGAGTAGGCGGAGGGATGGAGGAGGGAGTAGCTCCAATCTCCGACTCGGTGTATTCCACCTTGTCTTCGTCCTCTTCGGCTCCTTGAGCCATAAGCGTCTTCTCCGTGTCTTCCGAGACGTCAGAGATCTGTTCATCATCCTCGGAATCCAAACGACACTCGTGCATGGACTGAGCCATGACCACATCAGGTTCCACCGTAATTTGGACAGTGGGGATTGCTTCCTTTGGAACCACTGAGTCAGGGGAGGCCTTAGGGAACAACAGGGACCTCAGTTCTTCGGTGGCCAGGTACGGTCCAGTAGCATTTCTCTGAAAACCACGCACCCACTTGCGCAGTTTTTCACGAGCAATGTCTCTAACCTCCGCTGAGGGAGGGTTATGGAAGGCCTCAACTAGGTAGGCCTGGCAGACCGTACATTCCAGTGGATTCCAGAACTTCCAATCCCCTTTCTTGTCTGAGCAAGGGGCGTGAGTCCTGCACGCCGTATGTCCGTAAAACTGCGAGCGTTTCACAGCACAGTAGGCGAAATCGCACTTCATCTGCTCCTCCTGTGGAAGAAAGAGAAAATGAGTATGGGGGAGTCATAGGAATGGCTCTTAAATTAAGTTAATATTAATCATTAATTTTAACTTAAGGAAGGTGTGATGCATAGAGAATGAAACAGAAAAGGAGAACACGCTCCATGCATCTCGCCCGGCTGGTTACCATAGGCTTGGTCCTGGGATAATCCAAATGACCGAGATCATTGGATATAGTTTCCTAGGATTCCCATTATATTGGAACTCCATGGAAAGCCAAGGACAAGGTTGGGATCGAATTCATTCGGTTCCCAGTTAAGAGCCAGAAGGCCTCATTAAGGGTAACTGCTTCTGGCAACCAGCCGCGCTAAGATGCACATAGCATGCTGGAAATAGAAGAATGCAAAGAGACAGCATGATCACTAATAGAGCAGTACTAGGTACTGATCTTAGAAGCAAAGCAGCTTTTCTATTTGCAAGGTAGGGCTATCTTAGTCTTATGATAGCTACAGAGAGGGGGTGCAAGTATTCTTGACGCCTCCGGGGCATCCGGCAAGCCGCCGGCACGCCGGAGCTCGCTCCAGCATAGATTCTGGCACTAGAACAGACAATTTTCAAAGTCAGTAGATACCAGGATGGCGGCCGCCGGCACAACGGCGGCACGCCGGCAGGGAGCGGCGGCTCCGGCAGCCGGAGGATGCCGGATTGGTGACTGGGGTAAGGATGGTACAGGTAGTATCGGGTTGCCGGCAGTATATGCCGGCACTCCGGAGATCGACCGGCAAGCGGACGATTAGATAGGAGTAGGAGAGCTGCCGGTAGTAGCCGGCGGCAGCCGGCAGTCCCTCGGTACACGGGGGGCTGGCGGCAAGGGTAGGGAAGTCACCAAGAGGGAGGCAGGTATTGCCGGCAGTAGAGGCGGCAAGAGACCGGCACCCGGATAGATAGAGAGACAGGGGGAGGGGGGAAAGGATGCAGGAAGTACCGTCAGGGTTCCAGACATCCCTCCCCCTCCCTGAGGGGGTGTACCCATGATAGAGACAGGCTCTAGCATCCATAAGCAGGGGTCACTAGGGACCGGGAGCAGGTAGCCCAAGGGAGGACTAGGGAACACCCAAGAGGGGGGGGGGGGAGACTCCCCTATGCAGAGCTACACTAGTAACTAACCTTATAGGACACTATGAAGGTATATGTACCAGAGCGGACAGCACAGGGAAGCTCGGGTAGCCCTACTCATCCACCCTAAGGAGGATTTGTAGGACAGGGGACAGATGAGTATAAACTAACCTAAGCATAGGCTAGGCTATACAAGAGATAGGTGGGGAGGGAGAAGAGAGGGGTCTTCCCAGGAAGGGTTTCTGTACCAGAGCGGCCACAAAGGGAAGGGAGGACACTCCCTAACCTAAGATTAGGCTGATCGGCTAAAACGGTGCAAGAGTACAGTTTCAGCATGGAACAGAGAAACCTTCCTAACCCGGCCTAGATCAGGGCTAAAAGTCCTGAACTAGGCAAGGAAGAAGACGTATCGCTATCGCAGGAAAGTCGTAGACTATCCTAGCCATAGAGGTAGGCTAGCCTAACCTCACTCTCAGACGCAATCCTAAAGGGGGTTCATTCCTTTAGGGAGGACTGAGAGGCGATATAATACTCTATTAGACAATAAATCCCTTTACTCAGAAAAGGGATCAAGGCTAAATAGAGGGAGTGCCAAGGCAGGGGATGAAGGAAGCATATAGGGGTCCTAAGGTTAGGTTAGGCTAGAAAGAATCACTGACTAGCCTATCCCCTATATGGTCCCTGAAGGCGAAAACATTTGCATCACTAGTCAAAAGTATTGTAAAATAATAATGCCACTATCTTCATAACTTAGTCTAGGATCACTGATAAATCATGCATGAACACTTGTATATAGGCTCCTGGCCTGGGGGCTATAGTAGCCGACTGGTATGAGGTCAATCGATGACCGATAAAAGCGTCTAAACACGATATAAAAGTTCCTAGCTATGAAGACTAAATAAACTAATGTATTCGATTAGTATATAATGCCGGAAGCGTTGTTGTGGCTAACTAAATAAGACATGCAAAACAACAACGACGCCATAAAATGGCGGGTCCGGTAGAGGCACAGCTCTGCCACAAAACATCAATTATTTCGCGAAATAATATTTACTTTACGGCCAGAGCTTAATTAAACAATACTGGAACCTTGTACTCAACTTTCCAGAAGAAGGCGAGGCTGAAGGTAACGACATAGCGAAGATGCAAAGCGATAAAGTTCACACAAGGGAAAATCCGTCTAAGTAGGGCAGCTACTAAACAAAGGATAAAGACGCGCGTGACGTCATTAGAGCAATGGCGTCCGTTTGTTTACGTCTCGAGTATCAGTAGTAGCCACGAGTGAGATTAGCTGTGGAACGGCTCCCAGCTATTCTCAGCCCTTACACACCGAAGCGTTAACTCTGTTCGGGGTGGAGATAGCTATGTGGCACGACCAGACATGCGTGTCCCCTGTTGTATTACGATGTCTTAAAGGGAAACCTTTGAGATACTCGCTCCAGAAGTTAGAATTCTGTGATAACCTGTGGTTAAATTCTCTGGGAATATCTTAGTAGTCTTATACCCAAGGAAGCTACCAAACAGGAACCTTCCATCAGGACGCCATGGCTTGAGCCCAAAAATATGGTTTGAGGGGTGTCTATACGTCTGCCTACTGTGTTATCAGCAGCCATTGTCTGGCCCTCCCCTGTCGTAGCTATGGTGGAGATTGGGTTAGGTCACTAATGATATGTCTATAAGATCAGTCTCTAGGGCATTGTCACTGTGTCATACCTCTGCCATTCATGTGCGACCTTTAAAGAACAGTAGCCTTCAAACCATCGCTCAATGCTGGTGTCTGCAACATTTTTTGCCATGATTCACACAAAGCTTTAGGTATAACGGTAAGTGGATTCATCAAAAGATGGTGGTTCCTTGTTCAGTGCTAAGTACAGCCGTCAACCTTCCTAAATCATTCACATTTTTAATCATACAGGTATTTAGAAAATGTCTAGGCCTACTGATATTCGCAAGGAGTTTGAAATACTAAATCTTTTGGGGGTAATGTTTAATGTCCAGTAGTTGACCTCATTCCAGTGGATGTCGTTTGTTCTTGGAATTAATTTTAAATGTTAAGAAAATGTCAGAGTTAATAGAGTCGGCAATGTGATTTACATGGTACCTGATGCATGTCCGTACCCTACGTATTTGGATGTCCTTTTTGGGCTCAAGCCATGGCGTCCTGATTGAAGGTTCCTTTTTGGTAGCTTCCTTGGGTATATAGACTACGTAGTTTATATACCCAAGGAAGCTACCAAAAAGGAACCTTCAATCAGGACGCCATGGCTATCTCACTCAAAAATAGATTTTTTGCTTCGCTCAAAATCCGTTTTTTTTTTTTAATTATTAAATCTATCATATTCAATCTTGTCTTCTTTATTATTACTGCTTCCTTAGTGTTAAGTCCACCTATTAATATTATTATTTTTATTATTATTATTGTTATTAGCTATGCTACAACCCCAGTTGGAAAAGCAGGATTCTATAAGCCGAAGGGCTCCAACAAGGAAAAATAGCCCAGTGAGGAAAGAAAACAAGAAAATAAATAAACTACAAGATAAGTAAGTAACAATTAATATGATATATTTTAAAAACAGTAACAAAATAAAAAAAACATCTTTCATATATAAACTAGAAAAGCTAGAAAAAAACTAGAAGAGAAAGAAGATTATAGTTTGCCCGAGTGTATACTCAGGCTAGAGAACTTCGTAACCTCTTCTGCCATTAGGCTACTTAAGGCCTACTGTATTCTTGATGTTCAAAATTGAAATTAACTATTCTAATGAAGTTTGAGTTTCATCTTGTGTTTGCCAGCTATCATTATCAAATGCTATATTCACAATTATAGCAATACGTCTATCTATATTTCAGTGACAGTTTTTATATTGGCATCATCTTTAAGCAGCTCTTCCAGGAGAAGAGCATTCTAAAATAAAACCATTGTTCTCTAGTATTGGGTAGTGTCATAGCCTCTGTACCATGGTCTTCTTCCACTGGCTTGGGTTAGAGTTCTCTTGTTTGAGGGTACACTCGGGCACACAGTTTTATCTAGTTTCTCTTCCTCTTGTTTTGTTAAAGTTTTTTATAGTTTATATAGAAGATATTTAATGTAATGTTATTACTCTTAAAATATTTTATTTTTCCTTGTTTCCTTTCCTCACTGGGCTATTTTCCCTGTTGGGGCACCTGGGCTTATAGCATCCTGCATTTCAACTAGGGTTGTAGCTTAGCATTTAATAATGATAATAATAATAATAATAATAATAATAATAATGCCTTCATTTCAAAACTCCTCCATTCACCCAGTGTGAACTTCAAATACATCACAAAGGATATAGTTACATCGTTTAACTGCTTCTTTAATCCGTCAAAACTATTATAAGGGTATTTACATAACATCTCCCTTCATTTAAAAGATAAATGTTTGTAAAGATAGTTAAACAAACATAGGCTAATACTGGTTTACATGAAGTCTATAGGCTAACTATAAATGGAGCCTTTGTACATTAATGGCCAGTTCCTCCCATGTGTATGAGAATGGATACCAGTTAACCTAAACTTCCTAACCTAACCTACCATGCCATGTCCTTACTTGCCTAATAGGGGTTACCCCCCCCCCCCTGTGATCCCCCTTATACTGCTGTATTCTTAGCCATCATCCTACATACAGGTGGCCGCTATCATACATACACCCCTATAAATCCTAGATTTTAGTTTGTGGTGATAGTTTAACTATTCTTAAGTGAATCTTACTAATTTTGTACCATACAACTATATAAGTTATGGAAGATAATATTCCTAAGGGCATTCACTCATAAATTTGCTAAGATAACTTTATAACAAAAAGAAAAAGTTTTTTTTCGTTATGGTTAAATATATCATAGTTACCCTTGAAATAAATTTTCTCTGAATAGAAAGTCGCACCGTTTTCTTTTTCCTAAAACCCGCTGATTCAGGGGTAACTTGCTTATACATTTCCCTCGTATATATCCATTAAATATTATATCATATTCAATCGAATATCTTCCGAACTCATATAGTAATTAAATTAATCTATCGTAAGAATGTTTAAATACATTCTAAGCAAAATACTATAATTTTAGCCGATGAAAAAGCTATAGAACGCAGGCTATGGTGGAGGTCTCTGATTGGATAAAGCAATTCTTTAACCAGGGGGACAACTTGAGAATTTGTCCCCAAATCTCGGAATTTTTAGAGGTTTTGGGGGATATCAAGTGTGCAAATTCCCATACGTCTGGTAACTGAAAAAACACTCTACTGTAAATGAATAATTCTGTCTTCAATAAGATTTATAATAACTTAATTATGTTTTATTGTTTTCCATTGGTATGACATTCATTACAATTATAATTTGATTTATATATCTTCTAGAGCACAACTGTAATCAGAACATGAGTTCAAGATTTAAAAAATGATATTTTACTGTTTGTGGTTTTACAAATACCATAATTAAAAGTAAATACAGAATATATTATAATCATATAAGATACAGGAGTACATAGTACAGTATTTAGTAGGCTACAAATTTAATTGTGTTAAAAAATGCCTGGAGAAATTACTTCTGGTCCAGGGAACTTTTAGGGTCTAGGGAAGTCCCTGAGTGTGTAGACTGTAGAAGAAGGTTCATTTCTGTCTCAGACACACACACAGGAGGAAGGAAGTGTCTCGTGTCTTTTGACTTGTGATTCTGTGAAGAATGAAGGATTTAAGGGGTAAGAAGGGACAAATTTTACAAGATTTTTTACTCTATTGTGTTTTAATTGTTGTTTTATTACTCGAAATATTGGAGATTCGAATATATTATAGGTGTTGAAGGTTTCCATGATTGATAGTTAACCATCGAATTCTGTAAGGGTCTTTTATTGGCGAAGAATTTTTCATGAAAAGACATTTCTCGAAATGTCCTTTTTAGCATGTGGTGGTAATTCCCTTGATTATTGAAAGGTTATTAAATGAAATCGTTTTCTAGATGTGGTTTTAACTTATTAATTAATGATAGGACGGCGTATAATTAGCTGTGTGGTTTGAGTTCTAGGTAGGCACACTGTAATCACTATAATTATAGTTGTTACTTTAAAATAGAATTGGGGACATTACCAAAGCCTGTAGCCGTAGGTCTAGATTTTAAATTCCAAATCAAATGTTTATAATACCTACTTTCTATGGATTTTTTGTTCCCATGGTTGAAATAGTGTGGTAGTAGCCTTTTAGTATCTGCTCAATGTCTTATCTGATGAAATACAGAACTGTTTAATCACTTACTTTGATTTAGTCTGCTAAGAAATTTGACGAGCTTTTTTCACATTTTTAAATTTGTGAATGTGACGATGGTGATTAGATAGTGTGGAAATTGTGTAATTTGTGCAATTATTGTAAGAGTGTAATTAAGAAACGAGAGTTTCAGGTGATGTGTGTTGGAGAGTTATTCGTTTGTTGACCAGAAATATAATTCAGTGAACAACTCAACATTCTCATAGTCATTATTCTATTAATACATAAAATGAATTCTTTGTTATCATTTGGTATATACATACTGTATAAATATACACATATCATTTATTTGAATACAAATGCATACAATCCTAGAGACAAATATATAAGCTAAAGTTATTTTGCTTTTAAGAAACAACCATTGTCTCACTTAAAATTAGTTTGACAACTAGCAGTATCAGCCACGCCCACCAATTAAGCTACTTCCAGATTCTCTCTCTCTCTCTCTCTCTCTCTCTCTCCTCTCTCTCTCTCTCTCTCTCTCTCTCTCTCTCTCTCTCTCTCTCTCATTAGTTTGACAACTAGCAGTATCAGCCACGTCCACTAATTAGGCTAATTCCAGATTCTCTCTCTCTCTCTCTCTCTCTCTCTCTCTCTCTCTCTCTCTCTCTCTCTCTCTCTCTCTCTCTCTCTCTCTCTCTCTCTCTCTCTCTCTCTCTCTCAATTCTTGATTAAGCACTGGAAAGTTCACACAAGTAGCTCTCTCTCTCTCTCTCATCTCTCTCTCTCTCTCTCTCTCTCCTCTCTCTCTCTCTCTCTCTCTCTCTCTCTCTCTCAATTCTTGATAAGCACTGGAAAGTTCCACACAAGTAGCTCTCTCTCTCTCTCTCTCTCTTCTCTCTCTCTCTCTCCTCTCTCTCTCTCTCTCTCTCTCTCTCTCCTCTCTCTCTCTCTCTCTTCTTGATTAAGCACTGGAAAGTTCCACACAAGTAGCTCTCTCTCTCTCTCTCTCTCTCCTCTCTCTCTCTCTCTCCTCTCTCTCTCTCTCTCTCTCTCTCTCTCTCTCTCTCTCTCTCTCTCTCTTCGGAAGTGTAAATTTAAATTAAGTGGCGCTCATGTCAGCTCAGCTAATGCAATTACACATTAGTTTTTAGTAGAATAAAGGCTTAGTTTTGGTCTTAAGGGACTCTACAACCCACAAATAAATTGAAATCCAAGTTAAACGAAAGCAGAAAATAACCGTGATAAAAGCACAAGTAGAAACACGGCTCTTTTTATTTCGTTTTTTGAGGAAAAATATTTTGTTTGGAAAACCATTATTGAAACTTTTGGTATTAAACTATCATCAATAATAGCTTCGTTAGGTAATGACTAAACTCTTACTGTAAGTGAGGGGGGGGAGGTTGTCCTTGCCTATTTTTCAACTAACCAGACCAAAGTGGTTTTCTGGATATTTGCTCTTCGTTTTAGAGGCCGGACCTACTTGTCAGTGAATTCTGAAAACAAAAAAAAACATCAGTTTTTAATTTGAAAATGGAAAGCCTTTAGTGATCAATACTAAGCCTTCCTTCAGTATCAAGGTAAAAAATGGTTTTTCTTTTGCATTAATTTTGTTACTAAATAATGATTAGCTGTGCAACAATATCTCTTTATAAAAGAAAATGGTTATCAGTTATCCCCTGATTGTAAGGAATGTCGATGCTGTCTTTTAATATTGTGTGGATTGGGCAATTTGAATAGAAGGTGTGACATCAACTCTGTAATAATTATCATAAATATTTTGACTTGAGTAGCAGCTATTAAGGATAAGTTCTGTTTTTTAACCATATTAAAATGAGTGGAGGAGATGCTATTATAACAATTAATTTTAATGTAACTTGGCGTAAGAAATCTTGATTATTGATTATTCACATTTGAATTTGTAGTAAAGAACGACTCAAAAAGGTTTGAACGTTGGTTCCATGATTGTGGAATGTAGGCTGTGACATCATACAGCAGTGGCAATCTTTATTTAAAGTTACTAATTAAGAAACCGATTTCAAAAGTACATCTTTGTTAAATCATGCTTGTGTTTTTTGGCAATATGGGCAGTCTTGCAGGAGTTGCACAATTTGTTCATTATCATTATTATTATTACTATTATTGTTGTTGTTGTTACATATGTTAATAAACATGACTTTTCCTAAAGAAATGCTTAAATCTGTTTAACCAGCTACTGTGAGTAGCTTGCCATACATGAACTTTTCTTTACTTGCCATTTACTTTACGGTCTGTTTTCCTGGTCCTATATAACAGGGGAACCCTAATCCACTGCACGACCTACAAGGGCAGTTTATCGGTATTTTAAGGTATTTTGTACAACACACAATTCATGTTTGTTTTCAAATGATATCATTTTCAAACATGGTCACGATTTAGGTTTTGCATTTTCTTTGCAATGTTTTGTAAGAAGTTAGGACGAATTTCTTGTATAATTCTGATCTTAATGAAAAAATATTTTTGGGAGAGCATTTATTGATACGACTTATTCTGGACTAAGGTATCATCAATTATTTCTTATCATTCATTAATGGATAGGCGTAATCACCCCATTAGTGAATTACTAAGTCTTACTGTAAGTCCAAGGGGGGGGGTGTCCCTAGTCTGTTTTTCGACCAGTCAGGCAAAAGTGGTTTTCAACAGATTTGTTCTTCGTTAAGACGGGCCTACTCGGTGTCAGTGATATTTTAAATTGTTTTTTAATCCGAAAATATGAAGTCTTATTTACTTAATTTTGTTTGGAATGTATTAACTTTTGAATGAATAAAGGGTGAGTAGTTTCATGTGCGGATTTCTAAAGGCAATATCATTTTGATGAGACAAACTGGTTATTAGTGATCAACAAGATTGCAAAAAGCGTCAATATTGTCCTTAATACTTCGTGACTAAGCAACTTGAATCGATGGCGTGACTATAAACTTTTATATGTGGTACTACATTTCATCTTTAACTATTTTAGATATTTGTCATTTTTGTGATTGTGGGAAATGGTAGTGTTTATAAATAGTTTGATACTTGACATTAAGCTAATTTCTATTTAAGGAAATATAATAATTTAATTGATCTACAATAATCAGCCATGAAAGTATTTTGACTTTGATAAGGGTAGCTATGAAGGACCAGTACTTCTGTAGTTTTAACCCGGGAAGACTTTGTTGAGATGTCATAACAGTGGGGAGACCTTGACGTGGTGAAATGGTTTGCATATCGCCATGATGAGCAAAGCTGTACTAGGCAGAGCCACCCATACTAGGTTGATTTGCTGTGAGTGATCAGAGCTAAATCTCCACCCAGAAAAATGGCCGAACCCCAGACATAAATTGACGTCTGAGGCCTTTGTCCTGCAGTGGATTAGAAACGACTGCATTTGTTATCGTATAACAGTTGTGATTTTGATCCAACTGCGTCCAAAATTGGCTTTATACAGAGACTGGACCGAATTAACAGTAAATGAGTTATACGTGATATGAAATGTTGAATACTCTGAACGAACAAGATAAAATGACTGTGGAGGTCCTGTAGAGAGTAGGGTTCCCCTGCTGTATATGGGACCGGAAAAACAGCCGTCATACTAATATGCTTTCATATACTAAAGAATACATATAACAAACTAATCTAATAGGTCCTGTAATGAGCAATATTTGTGTGACTGGAAACGAAAAACAGCCACATCTGTCGTCATCCACTATTGCCAGTAAATCATATTTAAAATACTGCATATAGTTTTCTCTGAAGAATATAATTATCTGTATAGTAACTGGTTATCCAGCAATGTTTCATACTTCTCAAATGACTTTTTAATAGTTCAAGAATGACATATTCTAGCCTTTTTGCTACGAAGGATAGATTCGAAATAGGTTTGTGTGTACGTAAGTCATGATAATCAAGAGCACTTTTCAGAATGGGTGTGGCTGTAGCCACTGTCACAAATTTTGGATATTTACACAAAAGTCAACAGTAGTAACTAAAATTCTTAAAATATCATTTGGACTATGAAAGTATTCTACTCTAATTAGTTTAGATATTACCATTAGATAAAATAAACGATTTGTTTTTTTTAGACCCCTTAAAAAATCCTGATGTCTTCATTATTAAAACACTAATCACATTTGTGGGTCTGGTTTAACACCAATCTGAATTTGGATATCCGCAAAACATTCCAATTGTATTTAATAATTTGCTTTTAGAATTTCTAGCTATTTATCACCCGGGATCCTTTCTTCTTGAACATCTCCCATTAGACCATTTAAAAAACTATATAACTTATCCATATCTGTTACCGCTTCTTCCTTCCTAATAGGCCTTCCATGGCTGTATAGTCCTTCCATGCATTTCCCTTTGTAACAAACTCCACTTAATATCTTTACGTGTTTTCTCTCTTCAAATTTTTACATCGAAAAAAAGTCTAGTATAATTTATTTTTTAACATCAAATTCACCGATTTTAAATGTCTTTGAAAACACATACGTGTATTAAGTATACTCGTGCTTCGTATATCAAAGACTCCATATCACTGGAATGTATTTAGGCAAGACGTTAGGTAATTTTTGACATTCCCACCAAGAACTCTTGGATTAAATCATATAATTCGGTTACTTTTCCACGATTTTTTCGAGTCTTTAATCTATTTCAAAGAACGAAGTTTTTTGAGCTGGAATTTAAGGAAATGTGATCAAGGTTAAGGTATTGATAGTCACTTGCACTATTTAGGAAACCTAAGATTGGGTGCAAGAAACAATTGAAAGGGTTTGACTATCTGTCTGTAGCAGTTTGAACTTTCTGTTACATAGTTGCTTTGGTTTGACGATGAATGAAGTCGTTAAATACCAGTTAATGATAAGTTTTTTAAGGTTGCATTAATACTTATTATATAGCCTCTCTCTCTCTCTCTCTCTCTCTCTCTCTCTCTTGAGGAAAATAATCTCTCTCTCTCTCTCTCTCTCTCTCTCTCTCTCTCTCTCTCACTGTATTTTAATCTGTAAACTCCCACCTTTCTCTCCTATTGTGTTGCCTCATTAAGTGACCTCAACATAACTCTATATCGTTTGTCAATAATTAACTCTTAAGATTTCTAGTGTCCCAGTCAAGCTAATCGCGATATTCATCTTTATATTCATTTTCATGAGTTCAAAATTCCAAATATGATTGATAATATAGTTCTCGCTTTCATAGGTGGACGTTATAGGTTAAGGAGATGGTTAAAGAGATGTATAATTTGATAGTCTTTTGTTGGCCGGCAATGCAAGAGCTCGTGGCCTACGTAAGGTGGGGGAATAGCAGCTGAACCTAGCCAGATGGTCGAGAGAGAGAGAGAGAGAGAGAGAGAAATTAGTCCCTTCGAAAGTTAAACAATTCAAATTTTCATGGTTTTGTCCTGAAGTATATAAAAAAAACAGTTCGCAGTCCTCAAACCTTTCCCTAATTTAACAGTTAGAGAGAGAGAGAGAGAGAGAGAGAGAGAGAGAGAGAGAGAGATGGTCTCTTCGAAAGCTAGATAATGCAACTTTTCATGATTTTGTACTGGAATTAAATCCAAAAACAGTTTGCAGTCCTCGAACCGTTCCCCATATTCAACAGAGAGAGAGAGAGAGAGAGAGAGAGAGAGAGAGAGATTCCCTTCGAAAGCAAAATAATGCAAAATTTCATGATTTTGTACTGGAATTAAATCCAAAAACATTTTGCAGTCCTCGAACCCTTCCCCATATCAAACAGTTCGAGAGAGAGAGAGAGAGAGAGAGAGAGAGAGAGAGAGGGGGGGGAATGTTAAAATGTCCTTTTTATTAGAGTTTGGGAGCAACATTACCGAGGTATTTTTGGATGTTGACCTGAATTTTAAACCCGTGTTTTTATTACCAATCCTTCTCCATATATTCAATATCAATACCAAATTCTCTCCCATGCTTGTTTAATATAGCCTGATTTAGGTTTTCGTTCGTATCAATTCACAAATCTAATCCCTAACATTTAAAATTTCGATGCTTTATATAACTCATACTTCTATTTAACTCATTGGTAGTTTATGTATAGAGCTTTTTAAACAAGATTTTATTCCTTCTACTTAGGATACAATATGATACTTATCAAATTTTTATATACGAGGTAACTATTGACAATGAACTTTCTAGAAATTGAAGAGCCCTGCACCTTGTGATCAACAAGGAACAGGAAACCTGCTTGTTGTTGTAATAGTAAAAAAGTTATAAAAAGATAAAATAACTTTAAAGTTTGATTTTGGGAAATGAGTTTCCTGGTGCATTTGTTTCCTAATTTTTTATTTTTAATAATCATTCAGTTACTGATGCTGTAACAAAGCTCTTCTCTCTCTCTCTCTCTCTCTCTCTCTCTCTCTCTCTCTCTCTCTCTGGATTGACTGAATACAATGATGGATAAATTTACTAGAATATTAATTCATTTTCTTTTTCAGAGGTTGGACACACTAGTCAAGAAGATAGAAGATGAGAATCTTTCGGGGCCTTATCTCAAATGCCCTTCTGAAGACCACAAGACTCTAGAGCAAGAAAATAATAATGATCATGCAGGAGCCATATCCCAAAAAGGTTGGGCAATCATAGCTGGCCCTTCCTCTCTCTTTCCGTTCTCTCAGCAACAACCAAGCTGTAGATACACACTGCATTAATTATAGGTTAGTGGTTAACTAAATAAGATATTTTTTGAGTGTATGAGAACATTCAAAATCGAACCTTCCTGCTTTTTAGGCTGTTGGAGGATCATTCAATCTTTAAATAACTTTTTAATACTAAATTTCAAAATGTTTTGGTTAAATTCTTCCTGCCAGTCCCAATGTACATCCTTTGTCCAGTGTTTAAAGACCAAGTGTATTTTTTATTCCAGTATTCTGTGCTTTTCCTACCAATAGGATACATTTTTTGCTTGTAGTATAAAAGATGTTATTCCAATTTCATCCAGGATTTTGTCTCTTCTCACGTTTTTATTCTCACGATTTCACAAACATTTCGACTAGTACTTCCCAGAATATCAGCACAGCCACTTTTTTCACGTTTATTAACTTTATCCAAACTTTTGCCACACTTTTCTCACTTTATGAAACGGCTCTCTCAATACGTAAGTAACTCCCACAACATCCACTTGACCCCTTATATTAATTTTTAACTCTGCACATCCATTTCAACATTCATATTTTTACCAATTCCGTTTTCCTATCTTGTGCCTTCGAAATCACTAGTGTGTCAGTCTCCCAAATCCATTGCAGATCTAATGTCACTTCTATTAAACCTTCCTTTAACCTTTGCACTGATCCCCTTCTATTTGTATAGTTAATTTCTGAATCCATATCTCTATTTGTTAATTTGACTCTTAAATGCAAGATACAACTTTCTTGATGTCATCCAAGCCCAGTTTCACTGCACCCTGTCTTCCTTCTACCATCCATTAAATTATCTTTTTTCTGCTTATCTAAAATATTTAGAGTACAGTAACAATATTAGAATAAATATATATGCTATAAAAACTTTAACAAAACAACAGGAAGAGAAATTTGATAGAATAGTGCTCCTGAGTGGACCTTCAAGCAAGAATTAATTTATGATAATGGCTTCTGGCTGGGCACAGACTTGAACCAAGTGTTAGGGATATATGCCTTGAGCTTTATGTGCTTGACTCCACATTTTTAGCTTAACAACAACAACAACTTACTAAGCATTTTAAGGAACATTTAGGATGTTGGAAAAAAATAGGAAATCACTTTTTACTGGGAATATTTACCAACTTTTAGTATGTTCGTTTGTTGGTTTTTGTGATCAATAGTGGGGTATCATATGATGTTTATCAGCAAAGTATAGAAACCTTTGTGTTTGTTTTTTACCTGACCAATTTCTTTGGCCAATTTAGGGATAAACACTTTAGTCCACTTTTGCTGGAAACAGGCAAGACAGACTAGTGTTGTCTGGCTGTGAACTGCACAAAGAAACTTAAGGTTATAAAGGCAATGCTCTCCGTAAAGGGAGAAGTGAGATTAGAAGTTCAAAATTTGATACGCAAATGTATTTGTGTTACCTCCAGCTGTATCATTTTGCGTATAACAACTTTTTTTTTTCTTTTTTTTTTTTTTTTTTTTTGCTGTGATCAGTCAGCCTACTACCAAATTGTGTCATTTTACGTAAGGTTAGAAAATATTCAGATTTAGAAATAGCAGAATGTGTGGACTTTATGCTGGTGATTATGAAACTGAATGTATTTTGTATTTCGTCAAATGTATTATCTACTCGCTTGCTTGCTTGCATACCTTTCTACTTACTTTCATTCCTATTATTTTCATTCCTACTTATTTTCATTCCTACTTACTTACTTACTTACTTGCTTCATTACCTACCTACCTATTTACCTACTTACTTCATTACCTACCTACCTATTTACCTACTTACTTACTTCATTACCTACCTACCTATTTACCTACTTACTTACTTCATTACCTATTTACCTACTTACTTACTTCATTACCTACCTACTTACTTACTTACTTACTTCATTACCTACCTACCTACTTACTTACTTACTTACTTCATTACCTACCTACCTACTTACTTACTACTTCATTATCTACCTACCTACTTACTTACTACTTCATTACCTACCTACCTACTTACTTACTACTTCATTATCTACCTACCTACTTACTTACTACTTCATTACCTACCTACCTACTTACTTACTACTTCATTACCTACCTACCTACTTACTTATTTACTTATTTACTTACTTACTTCACGCATAACGCAGAGACCTACAAGATGAATTTATCTCATCTTAAGTATTTTGTGTATCATTTGCATAATGGGTGTTAATTGTTAACTTACCGTAATTTCGTTAAAAGATTAAAAAAAAAAGATACTGAACATTGGTGAATTCGAAATGCTGCGATGATTAAGTTTTGGATTCAATATAGAATATAAAGCTTTGAATTAATTTTTGAATGAAAATTGTTTTTACAAATATTCTTCTTCGTGGTTTGGATACCTTAGAATAGTGTGTCATAAGAGGAAAGATATTTTTAGTTTTCATCATTTAATTGGTTTTGACATCTTAAACTAATTAAGTTTTGTGAATCAGTGAACGTCTTCTACAATTATATATTGATAATAATAGCGGAGTCTTGGAATATATATAAAAAACAGTAATTAGCACTCCGTAGTTTAATTTTATTATTTCACTTTTAAGGGCTGGTTTCGTGGTCCCTATCACACAGGGGAACCCTACTCACTACTACAGGACCCCTCTCTCTCTCTCTCTCTCTCTCTCTCTCTCTCTCTTTGAAACACAGGGTAACCCTACTCACTACAGGACCCCTCTCTCTCTCTCTCTCTCTCTCTCTCTCTCTCTTTGAAACACAGGGTAACCCTACTCACTACAGGACCTCTCTCTCTCTCTCTCTCTCTCTCTCTCTCTCTCTCTCTTTGAAACACAGGGTAACCCTACTCACTACAGGACCTCTCTCTCTCTCTCTCTCTCTCTCTCTCTCTTTGAAACACAGGGTAACCCTACTCACTACAGGACCTCTCTCTCTCTCTCTCTCTCTCTCTCTCTCTCTCTCTGGAAATCAACCAATTTGTGAGTGAATGACTTTGTAATAGTCTAAAGAACAACCATAGCTTATTCAAATCAGCTCAGAGCTAACAGAGACAAACTGGAATTGAAAAGATACGACACCATTCAAAGGGGCAATTTCTTTACATACAAAATAGCAAATACTTGAAATAGATTTTCCAGTGGATGTAGCAACAGTAACACTAAGGTTAAATGAGTCCAAGAATGAGTTCGACAAGATCATATGATATTTCAAAATGCTTAAACTAAATCGCTCTACCAAAGAGCAAATGGAGTCTCCGCGAATGGACTAAAAAGTCTTTGAGACATCCAAAACCCTTCTTGTAACTCTCGCTTGTGTATTCTGTTACCTTTTAACACAGAAGTGACCTAATCATGACTACTTACCTCAAAATTACCCTTTTCTAAGAATATGCTGATGTGACCCCTTGTATGAATTCCTTAAGGAATCCTTCCAGTCATGTGGATTCAAATCCATTTTTTCAGTCGAAATCCTTCAGTCCTCCTGGTGATTTATTTCCCCGATTTTAATTGTTCCAAATTATCATATTTTTTCTATATAGTTCTCGGCTATGATTTGGTAGTTAAGATCCCATTCCTCTAAAAGCTGTTGATCCTGAGAGAGAGAGAGAGAGAGAGAGAGAGAGAGAGAGATGAAATTATTGTGAAGCCTTGTTGCCACTCTCTCTCTCTCTCTCTCTCTCTCTCTCTCTCGAGAGAGAGAGAGAGAGAGAGAGATGAAATAATTGTGAAGCCTTGTTGCCACTCTCTCTCTCTCTCTCTCTCTCTCTCTCTCTCTCGAGAGAGAGAGAGAGAGAGAGAGAGAGAGAGAGAGAGAGAGATGAAATAATTGTGAAGCCTTGTTGCCTCTCTCTCTCTCTCTCTCTCTCTCTCTCTCTCTCTCAGAAAATAATTGCTAAAACACTGGACACTTATTCAGTCCCAAAACCTATATGAAAACACGATTTTATTCCTAAAATATCATCGCTGATCAAATTCATTTGTATGAAATAATTATATTAGTTAAATTGTTCATAATGCAGTTGACAGACAACTGTAATCAGCTCTTATTATAAGTACTATTGGTTCCTCGTCTGTGTTTTCGGTCTGCCAAGCAAAGGTCGTTACTTGCAGTTTTGCTCAAGGTGGGAAGACGGAGAAAAACACGTCTTCGGTGTTACTTATTTGTAAAGATAATTGTTTTAACTTACGTTTTTGTTTTGTTATGAAAGTCCACAAGGACGATAAATACTTTCATGTGTAAATTACTTTCGTCATTGATTTGTGAAGCAAAACTGGTTATAAGTAATAGATTATTCTCTTCAGTACACAAAATCTTGGTTGATGATGATCTGCGAACTACGAAATTTGTGTCCATGATTTAAGCCAGGACCCACTTACTATTAGTGCTTCGGTTTTGGCACCTATGTTCATTTTCATGTTCAATGGAGACTTGTTTTTTTAAGTCTCGTGATATTTAAATTGTGTCCCAACTCGTAGAGGGAATTGGGAGTGATTTTTTTTCGAATTTTTGTAACTTATTAAAAAAATATAAATTTCAAACACAATGGCCTTTAATAACGAATTCAACCTTAGGAATATATTATTATTATTATTACTTGCTAAGCTTACAAACCCTAGCTGGAAAAGCAGGATGCTATAAGACCAGGGGCTCTAAGAGGGGAAAGTAGCTCAGCGAGGAGAGGAAACAAATAAAACTAAAATATTTAAAAGTACAGTAACAATATTAAAATAAGTATATAGACTATAAAAACTTTAACAAAACAATAGGAAGAGAAATTTGATAGAATAGTGTGCTCGAGTGTAGGCTACCCTCAAGCAAGAATTCATTTATGATAATGGCTTCTGGCTGGGAAGAGAGTTGGACCAAGTGTTAGGGATATATGTATATATATATATATATATATATGTGTGTGTGTGTGTATGCAGTACCAGCACCTATCAATTTTAAATGCATATTCTGTGGTTAATTATTTGTTGATTATCGTAATAATTTGCGACAAATTTCCAACCAGGTATGAACCACTGTTAGGTCGTAGGTGGGGCAGGGATGCTGTGGGTAGCTCCTTGTGGGGAAGGAGATATAGGGGTGGTACAGTGGTCAGTGTGTGTGTGAAAGAAAATGTTTTTGGCAGAAATAACTTGGGAATCAAATTTATATACATTATATGTATTAAGTCATGAAAACATTTATATTGGTAAGCCCAAATTTAGGTTCTGTGTTCTTAATAGGCCCCACGTTTATTGAATTTTGCTACGACCCTTTTATTTAATTGTTTACTAAACGTAATAACTCGAAGAGAATATATATATATATATATATATGTGTGTGTATATATATATATATATATATATTATATATATATATATACATATATATATATACATATATATATATAAATATTTATATAAATATATATATATATATATATATATTCTTACAGTTTATAACATATGCATCATAGCATATTTACATATTTTTTGTTTTACATATAGTGTATCTATAACTGAATTTTTTACTCTTTATCTAAATGTTTTTAAATAAAAAATATATTCAGTCTTGAATACTTTTTCAATAGAAGTTTCAAACCTTATTTTATTTACATTAAACGTATTTATCATTCTGCTTTTATTTATTAGGTTACTTTGCTTTAATTTGACTGTTTTCCTGGTCTTATTACATTGGGGAACTGTATCTTACAGGAACTACAATATTTGTTTGTCATTATACAATCTTAGGTATTTATTGTATCATACATCGTATTCCGCGTTTATTGTCAAAGCCACATATTATCAAAACACTTAGAAAACTCTTATCATTTATGCTTTGTTTCATCTATATTTAATAGCATTATCATCTATATACTAGCCGGAGATTTATAGTAATTACCTCTGCCAGCTAAGTTGGAAGGAGGTTACGTTTTAACCCCTGCTTTAGTGTTTGTGTGTGTTTGTATGTGAACAGCTTCCTGGCCACAGTTTTAATTGTAATGAAACTTACAGGGATTAACTGTTATGTAAAAAGCTGGAAATGTATAGATTTTGGAAGGTCAATGTCAAAGGTCAAGGTCACGGTCAAGCAAAATGTCCAATTCACGTAATCAGCCATAAGTTCAGACATTGTTGTCACAGAGACTTCAAACTTGGTTCATATTTGAGTTTATGTAAATCCACACCAATTAATACATGTTAATGTAAAAGATCAAGGTCGAGAAATATTCTGCAATGGCGGAGGTCTGCCCTCTACTGAGTGCCCCTCTATTTTACAATGAATTTCCTTAAGACTTGACATCAGATTGGTTTCTGACCTTAGCACAGATGGTGTAGCAAGTGTACTATGTATGAGGGGGAGGGGCTTAGTTTAAGACCTCTGACCTCTGACCTCTCGGTGTATATGTGTCTGCTTACTGCAATGGTCATTAGAGACGTATTTATTGGTGAAAACATCTTACATCTATACATTACTTGAAGAGTTAACTTCAGTATTCAAACATTATTAGAAAACAATTGTATTGAAGTGTTGAATGGCTTGTCAAATTTTAATGGTTTTCGACAGAATTTAAGACTACAGAGAAATAGAGTAGATGATGAATGAATGTGCTATGTTAGTGTATAACTCTAACAAGATTGGGGTACTTTTCATGTTAATCAAAATATTGCAAAAGGAAAATTTAAAATATTCAAATAGTTACAAGAACCTTACTTGTATCAGTGTTGTTTTGTGTTACTCGACTATTCTTAATGTTTTAGATTATGCATATATATAATTCTAGGTAGATATGTTTAAAAGGTAATTAGGTATTTTTTTTTAAATTCAGAAAAAGGGTTATTATTCCCACTCATTGGTTAGCCAACTAAATGTCTACCCTGTGCCCCATGGCTGGCCATATGAGCCACATTTATAAAATACGTTCCCATCCTGTTCCCAAGGGCGAGCATTCTGGGTAAGACTAATGTAAAAACAACTAGAAGGGCACTCAGTAGAACGCAGTTCTCCAACGCAGAAGCATATTTCTCGACCTTTTGCTCAATCTTGACCTTGATTTTGACATTCATAGGTGTTAATTGGCGTGGATTTCCATACACTCAAATATGAACCAAGTTTGAAAACTCTGCGACAACGATGTCCCAACTTATGGCTGATTAAGAGAATTTGACATTTCGCTGGACCGTGACCTTTACCTTTGACCCTGAGCTTCCAAAATTTAATCCTTTCCAGCTATTTACACAACTGTAAGTCCCTGTAAGTTAAATTATTCTACGATTAAAGTTGTGGCCAGTGAGTAAAACATAACCTCCCTCAAACTTCGTTGGCGGTGGTAATAATTCCTGCCTATTTGCACTACTAATAAAAACCTTTAAAATCTCTCCAGTAACCCCAGTAGAATGCAGTATTTTACTTTCCTTTAAGGACTGCTTTCCTGGTCCTATTAAATGGGGGAACCCTACTCGCTACAGGACCTACGAAATAAGTTTATCGTATGTAATCTTAGGTATTTTGCATATCACACTGCATAACTGGTATTTGTCAAATTCACATTATAGAAGCGTTTAAAGACCAAGAAGTCTTCAGTTTCTTGTTAAATATTTCTCATTTATTAGTTTTCGAATTTGAAATATTTTATAACAAATTGAATATTTATATAGGCACTATCTAAGACGTGGTCCGTAACCTTTGCAATTTCTTGAATTCACTATATAATTATCCACTTTGTTCCACTGAGTACAGTTTATTGTGAAATCCATTCCTTAGTGGTGGGATTTCCTGAACATTTCCCGTACTTTTTATCACCAGTCTTGATCTTGCAATCTTTTTTTTCAAGATGTCCATACCTTTGACAGCTCTAGCAGATCACATACTACTTATTCCGGATGTTATAAGTACCCTATTGCAACATAACTATATCCTGTAAAGTATCTTTTTTTTTTTCTCCTCAAAGTTCCTGTCCTTAATTTTATTTGGAAGAAGAAATTTGCCCGTTTGTGTGTTTGTGAACAGCTTCCTGGCCACAATTCTAATAGTAGAGTAATGAAATGTGTAGGGATTAACTGTTATTTAAAAAGCTGGAAATTATAAAATTTGGGAAGACCCCTGTCGAAGGTCAAGTTCACAATCAAACGAAATGTCCAATCACGTAAATCAGCCATAAGTTTGGACATCATTCTCACGGAGACTAGAAATTTGGTTCATATTTGAGAGAGAGAGAGAGAGAGAGAGAGAGAGAGAGAGAGGGAGAGAGAGAGAAACTTTAATGAAATTCTCTCTAACTTTTTGCCAATTCAGAATTTACTCAACGGTTGAAGTGAAGTGTGTTTAAAATTGTTTTTGTGCATTTTCTTTGGTTATATTTTCTTGCTGTTGCCTTTTTTTCTGGATTGTAAACTGTGATATTTTTCTTTATAAAATTAACCAAAAACTGTTGACTAAAGTAATTTAATTCCTATTCAATGTTTTGCCTTTAACGCTCCACAACTGAAATAAGCATGCATAGTTTACTGGGCTACTAAAACAATTTTATCAAGTATGAAAAGGGTAACTACTCCTGGAGCCAAGGGGTGTTCGCATGCTAAAAAGGGCCCCTAGGTTACTCACTATTTTCTGAAAGAACATCACCTGGGGCATCATTTTAGCGAGGGTAGACATTCTGAAACCTGGCAGTAATCTTGCTAGGGATGGTTTTGTAGCTATTGACCATACTAAGAATTTCCGCAAAAATTTGGGGTAGGGGCAATTCAAATCTTGATAACTCAGTAAGGAAATAAGCTATTTGCATGAAATACCCATCAAAATGTAGCTTATAGGGCATGCTACAAGATTAAAGTAAGAAATATTAAAATAGGTCAAGGTCAAGGTCACCAGAGCTCTAGCAATGACGTAATTTGACACTTGCTCAATATCTGGGCCTCTGAAAACTTAAAATTAAATCAGAACCCAGTTGTAAACTAATTTATTCTTTTATTTGTAGATTCTAGTAGAGTACTACATAGGATAGTTTTTAAAAATTATTTGAAGAAAAAAACACATACATTAACCCTTTTATTTTCAAGTCAAAATATCGAAAAAAAATGGCAAAAATGCGATTTTTCAAAATTTTATGCTAGTTATGTTGGCTGTTTGAAAGCGTATCAAAAGAGATTAAAGCAGCCCCAAATCTTTAAACAGCACATGATTAAATAGTAAGAAACCTATCATAATGTCATAATGTCTAAAACCTGTCTTTTAACCCTCTCAGGCCCAAGACGAAAATATTTGAAAATCGGAAAAATGCCATTTTTAAACTCAACAATTTGATATGATGAATCGTTCAAATAATCAAAGGAAATTAGTTTCCGGTGACACATGGTTATCATGCAGAACCCTTAGGAGTAAAACCAAACTATTAAAAACATCCTCATTGCAAACACTGACGTTTTGCAACCCAGGAAAATTCTTTTATGAAAGTGGAGCTGACATCCAAACCACCATTCAATGTGATTAAATCTATTCTGTATGATGATATATCCTACATTCTTGCACCCCTTGCCTGAAGCTTGGCATTGACAGTAAGGGCAGCACCTGATGCCACGCTTCCCGCAGGAACAACGTTTCGTTGCACATGAAGTGCATGTGCATGGCATAGGAAAGTCAGGTGGCATCAAAATTTGATCCCGCACTGGATGCAATAGGCCATCCTGCTCAAAGAAACCAAAGTCTATGGGATCAAGATGTGGATTATCCAAACAGTGTGTCTGCATGTATGACCCATAGATATGGCCTCTGATCAATCTGCTGGTTGGTGGAAGGTCTAGGATTGTTTTGGAACTGTGGTGAAATACATGGTATCTGAGGTGGTCCATTGTTTGACAATCACCTGGAGCTTTCAATGGATACACCTGCACCAGAAATTTTTCCACTAAGGTGAAATCTGTATCATATGGATTCCTGGCAAAGTTCTGGAGAAATTTCTCAGGTTTGGCCTTCAAAGCCGCTGTTTTCGTTCCGAATTTACTTGTTGAGTCACATCCAGTCAGCTGATGAAGCGGGATGATAACTTTGCACTTCTCAGGGCCCATTCTAGTTGCCAACGTATGGAGGGGAATATATCTTGTGGTGGTTGCAACGCCAGCCTTTATCCACAGTTCCTTTAAACCATGTGCCTTCATAATACTCCAGTGATGCAATCCAAGAACTACCACATCTGTGTCATTAGAAAGGAGAACAACTCATTCTGCCCCGCAGTTGGTAGCATCAAGTGCATGTGGGATTGTTCTCACATCGGCTTCTTCAATGTCCAGGTCCAACGCTGGTACAGGGGTTGGGTCACTGCCATTGAAAATGCCCTGACATGGGTCAATATTGGGTGAGAATCCAATTCCACTCAAAACAATATCTGTCATTGGCCTTGGGTGTGCTAGTACATAGTTTCTCAAGAGTCCCTGGAGCTTTGACTTGTTTATAGAAGATGCCCAGAAAGAGTCCATAGAAACTGGCAGTGGTATCTCTTCACAAATGACATTCAAATCAATTGGACCGCAACTTAGTCTTCTCTGACGTTCACTGTCTTTTAGGGAGCCCTCCACGTATGTAGGAACCACCGTGCACAAAGATCTCCAAACGTCTTCAAAAATGATGTCTTCATTTGGCGTAAACAACACATCACATCAACGATGCTAGCAGTTTTTACTTTTTTCCATTCATCTGGAGGCGGATAGTCTTTCTTCTTGTCTAAATGCTCATCTTCCAAGCCTTTGCAAAGTTCACTTTTATTTGGCTTCGACATAAGTCCATTCTCATCAAACAGGTAGCTTT
>NW_027171867.1:0-2500 GCF_036898095.1 Palaemon carinicauda
AGATATAAAAATATACATTTATATATCGGAAAAGAATTAAAAAGTCTACTACAATTAGTAGCATTAAAATAGATCTGCCATATATAAACTGTGAAAAAAGACATATGTGAACCTGTTCAACATAATATCATTCGTTGCAAGTTTGAACTTCTGAAGCTCTACAGATTCAACTGCCTGGAAGTTTAATTGCTCGATAATATAAACAATGAAAATTTGTAAAAATTGTCTGAGCCAAAATCTGTTTTGGAGAATATGTCCAAAATGGCATATGAGAGTAATTTTTTTTTTAATTCCTGTAAAAAAGGGAAAAATTAGCAGTGACAAAACTTTGCCCTTCTGTGTAGTGTGGTGAACGCTAAATTGCTTGGGACATCATGGAGAATGAAATGCCTAAAATCCAGAGCCAAATGGAAAGATATATATATATATATATATATATATATATATATATATATATATATATATATATATATATATATATATATATACTCACAGACACACACACACACACACACACATATATATATATATATATATATATATATATATATATATATATATGTACATATTACATATATAAGTATATATATATATATATATATATATATATATATATATATATATATATATATATATATATATATATATATATACATATATTCATATTTATATATATATATATATATATATATATATATATATATATATATATATATATATATATATATACATATATATAGAGTATATAAATATATATACACACATATGTATATATATATATATATATATATATATATATATATATATATATATATATATATGTATGTATATATATATATATATATATATATATATATATATATATATATATATATATATATATTTATATATATATATATATATATATATATATATATATATATATATATATATATATAAATATATATATATATATATATATATATAGATATATGTACATATAAATATATATCTATCTATATATATATGTATGTATATATATATATATATATATATATATATATATATATATATATATATATATATATATATATATATATATATATATATATGTATATACACAGACACAGACACAGACACACACACACACACACACACACACATATATATATATATATATATATATATATATATATATATATATATATATATATATATATATATATATATATATATATATATGTGCAGAAGAACCACAGGGAAAATGAAAATACGAAATATACGCTTAAGTCCTGACTAGTTTCGTGATACCTCTTCAGAGGACTAATTTATTGAGAGAGGTTTCTTTACATTTTATAGGGTAAGCAAAAGTACGAACATACATAGAGAGATTAAGAGAACAATGACACTCCTTTACCAGCTACCTGGGTCAAGTGGAGCTGGAGAATAATTGTACCCTACCTTTTTTGGACTGTCGCATACATAGATGTAATTATAGTCTTAAGTTTAGTGTATACAGAAAACCAACGAATATCTCAGCATATGTCCATTAATACTCAAACCAAGGCAACAAAGTTAAGAAATCTGTATTTACTTCTATGATTTTAAGAGCATTTCGAGTCTGCAGCCCTGAATATATTGATGACGGAATAAATGGGATCAGAGCAATTGGTAAAAAACTAAAGTATCCTGAAATTGTGTTAGATGATGCCCTAAGAACAGCAAAAAAGACTTTTTTTTTCAGTAATGATAACAGAAAAAACTACAACACACAAAATTTACTTGTACTACCTTATTGTAATTCTTTTAAAGAAATTCCCCAACTGTTGAAAAACTTCAAAGTAAATGTAGCATTTAAGAGTAAAAATACAATAAAAACAGCCTTAATAAAGAATTCTCCTGACATTACCAAGGGATGTGTATATCGTATTCCATGCAATGCTTGTGAAAAATACTGTATTGGTCAAACTGGTAAAGCCATAGAAAAGAGAATTGAACAACATAAGAAAAGTGTCAGGTACGCTCAAGATAATAATGCACTCTTTGCTCATGTTAGAGATAAAAATCACACCATTAATTGGTCAGGTGCAAAGAAATTGGTTCATTCAAATAACTTAGTGGAAAGAAACATCATAGAGTCCAGTTTCATAAGGGAAACCTTTGAAAACAACTTGAATATTGGTCATGGAATGTATAAACTCGACGCCTTTATATGTAAACAGATTTGTAAGCTATATAAAAAATCATTAACCACTTAATGTAGAATTGAATGTATTGTGAATAATGAACATCGCTGTAAAATTAATTTTTAGACCTAGGCTACCATTCATTAATCATTAATAGGTACAATTATTTTATATAGTACGCATAAGTATATTGGCACTATATAGTGTTATGCTAGATATGTGTATTGATATATACATGATTATATGTTTATGATATTAATGTTGTATGTATATATATATATATGTATATATACATATATATATATATATATATATATATATATATATATATATAT
>NW_027171867.1:7500-17500 GCF_036898095.1 Palaemon carinicauda
TGGATTTTGGAGGATCACAACTGGAAGCAGTATCCACATTTAAATATTTTGGCTCCACCATAACGTCACACAACACGATCCAGGAAGAAATTAGATTAAGGATTGCAGCAGGGATAAGATGTTCATGGGCACTTGATAACACATTAAGATCAAGAATTTTATCTAGGCCCACTAAAACACAAGTATATAACACCATAATCCGTCCAATGGTCCTATACGGGGGAGAAACATAGGCACTTACTAGGCAGTTGGAAAAAAACTTGAAGTTTCCAACGCAGTATCTTGAGGCGGATCTGGGTACTGGTTTAGGATGACGAAGCTGGAGAGTGGCGCAGACGCCACAATCACTAATTGATAACTCTCTCAGGATTACCGTCTATCTCCAATATTATTAGATCGCAGAGACTTCGATATGCAGGACATATTGCTAGAATGGAGGAGAGAAGGCTAACTAGAATAGTTATGTTAGGTAAAACCATAAGTACCAGACCAAGAGGAAGGCCTAGAAAGAGATAGATGGATAACTTAACTGAAGATTTGGACATCCTGGAGATAGACCCCAATGAGTGAATGGAGCTTGCGGAGGATAGGGCTCTGGAGACGAACGGTCAAAATGGCAATGGATCAGCCTGGTCCGAGGCCTTTAGGGTAAAGAATGAATGAATGATTTAAAGTTTTCAGGCAAATTAAAGTTACTTTACAGTGCTTTAGGTTTTTCTTACCAAATATATGATTATAAACTATACATATGAAGTTCTAGGTACAGTAACACTATAGTAACAGGCATGTTAATGAATTGTGTTATATTAAATCATTCTATCATAATTTTATATTTGATAATTTACCATAATATTTTAACATTATATCATTTCATATTATATTATTATACAACGAGAAACTAGAAAGAATAGTTTAAAATTTGTTTGCCTTTAACATGTATACACATACACAATGCTTCATTTTAAAAGTTCGTTATATTTTCTATGGTAATGATTATTTTTGGTATAAAAATACAAAAATTTATCGATAATGCTTTATTAGAATATTATTGATAGCTTATTGATTTTCTAGTTGATGCATTGTTGTTAGAATGTGATATTCCACAGCGTTTTTCATAGAAACAATCAATTGGCATTTTTTCGGTGAGTGCGGCTCCAAATACCGCATGAGACTTATCAATAGTCTTACTAATTTGTCTCTATAATGTCCTATTTCCGTTTATTCTAACCTTGAAGAGAAGTAGAAAGACGTAAAGTGGTAACGAAGGAAGACTACAAGTGGTCACGATGAACAAAAATCCAAATGAAATTCAAGGAATCAAAGATCAATTATGTTTATACATGTAAGGGAATTGAAAAGATAAATATGCTACTCAATTAGACTGTGTTAGGCCAGCTATAAAAGCCGGAAGGAAACGGACTCTGAACCATAACCGGAGGGGAACCATGCAATACATGAGAAGAGAGGAGACCAGTAACCAGGAATCACACTGTGCAGTCTGGAAACAATGTTGCCATATGAGTGGGACTGGAAATGGAGGATGTTGCCAAGAGGGGTACTGCCAACACTTGAAATCGAGGATGTTGTCATAAGAGAGGTACTGCCAGTAAGGGAAATCGAGGATGTTGCCATAAGTGGATTATGCCATTACTGGAAATCAAGGATGTTGCCATAAGAGAGGTCTTGTTAGTACTGGAAATCAAGGATGTTGACATACTAGAAGTACTACCATTACTGTAGATCGAGGTTGTTGCCATGAGAAAGGAAAAGTCAGTGCAGGAAATTAAGGATGTTCATATAGGAGAGGAACTCTCAGTACTGGAAAACTAGGGTGTTGCATTAGGAGCTGCATTTACGAAAGAAGAGGGATGTTGCCATAGAAGAGGTACTACCAGTGCTGGAAATCGATGATGTTGCCATACTAGAGGTATTACCAGTATTGAATCTTGAGGATGTTACCATAAGAGGCATACTGCTAGCACTAGAAATCGAGCAAGTTGCCATTTGAAAGGTACAGGCAGCACTGAGAATCGTGAATGTTGCCATAAGAGGGGCATGCCAGTACTGAAAATCGAGGATGTTGCCATAGGAGAGGTAATGCCTGTACTGGGAATCGATGATACTGCCACAAGAAGGGTATGCCACTACTGGAAATCAAAGTTGTTGTTAGAAAAGAGGTATTGCTATCCTTGGAAATCAAGGATGTTGCCACAAGACTAAAACTGGCAGTACTGGAGATCGAGGATGTTGATGTAAGTGATGTACTGCCAGTGATAGAAATTGAAGGTGTTGTCATAAGAGAGGTACTGCCAGTAGTGGAAATCGAGAATTTTGCCATAAATGGGGTATTACTAGTACTGGAAATTGATAATGTTGCCATAGGTAGTAGGTTGGACAGGGTACCAGCCACCCGTTGAGATACTACTGCTAGAAAGCTATGGGGTCCTTAGAGTACTATTTTGGATCCTTCTCTCTAGTTACGGTTTATTTTCCCATTACCTCTATATACACCGAATTGTCTGGCTTATTCTTTACAGATTCTCCTCTGTCCTCACAAACCTGATAACACTGAGATTACCAAACAATTCTTCTTCACCCAAGGGGTTAACTACTGCACTATGATTGTTCAGTGGCCACTTTCCTCTTAGCAATGGTACAAGACACTCCTTAGCTATGGTAATGAGCTTCTCAAGCAGAGGGACAATCCAAAATCAAACCATTGTTCTCTAGTCTTGGGTAGTGCCATAGCCTCTGCACCTTGGTCTCCCACTGTCTTGGGTTAGAGTTCTCTTGCTTGAGGGTACACTCGGGCACACTGTTCTGTCTTGTTTTTCTTTCTCTTGTTTTGTTAAAGTTTTTAAAGTTTTTATAGGATATATTTATTTAAATGTTACTCTTCTCAAAATTTTATTTTTCCATGTTTCCTTTCCTCACTAGGCTATTTTTGCTGTTGGAGCCCCTGGGCTTATAGCATCCTGCTTTTCCAACAAGGGTTGTAGCTTAACAAGAAATAATAATAATAATAATAATAATAATAATAATAATAATAATAATAATAATAATAATAATATTAGGGGTACTGCCAGTTCTGGAAATCAAGGATGTTGCCATCAGAAAGGTACTTCTAGTACTGGAAATGGAGGCTATTGCCAAAATACAGGTACTGTTAGTACTGAAAATCGAGGATATTGTCATACGAGATATGCTGTTAGTACTGGAAATCGGGAATGTTGCCTTATTATTATTATTATTATTATTATTATTATTATTATTATTATTATTATTATTATTATAGCCAGGCTATAACCCTAGTTGGAAAAGCCCAAGTGTATAACAGGGAAAAATAGTCCAGTGAGGAAGGAAAATAAGGAAATAAATAAAATACACAGAAGGAATAAACAATGAAAAAAATATCAAGAACAGTAACAGCACTAAATTAGATCATTCACACATAAACTATATAATCTTTAAAATAACGAAAAGATAGAACACCATGTGTGAGTGCAGCGCTAAGCAAGAGAACTCTTATCCAAGACAGTGGAAGGCAATTGTACAGATGCTCTGGCACTACCCAAGACCAGAGAACAATGTTTTATTTTGAAGTGTCCTTCTCCTAAAATATCTGCTTATCATAGCTAAAGAGTCTCTTCGACCCTTAGCAAACGGGAAGAAGCCATTGAACAATTATATTGCAGTAGTTAACCCCTTGAGAGATGAAGATTAGTTTAGCAATCTCAGTGTCGTCAAGTGTATGAGGAGAGAGGAGTTTTCCCTGACTGTGAGAAAGTTGCATGTATCAAGCCTGTATATAAACGAGATGGTGATATAGACAATTTAAGTTCATATAGGCCAATATAAAATCTGTCATATTTTTCATAAATTATTGAAATTGCTATACACGAACAAACCTGGAAATGTCTGAAACAATCTAATGCTATACCTGATGATCAATTTGCATACAGAGAAAATTACTCCACAGAAACAACAATGTTAGCGATTAAAAATGACATAAGAGAAATTATAACAAATGGCAAGTGTTGTATTCTAGTGATGCTGAATCTAAGTGCAATATTTGATACTGTAGAACATACATATCTGATGGAAGACCTTAAAGCTGTGGGCATCTTAGAACGAGCATTTGACTGGTTTGTGAGTTATCTTGAAAACCACAAAGTTAAAGTAGTAATATCAAATGTTGAATCTGAGACAAGAAAACTAACTAAAGGGGTGCCTTAAGGCAGTGTACTAGGTCCTCTCCTGTTTGAAATTTACACGAATGAACTGGCAAATATACTTGAAACTCATAGAGTTAAGTTTAAAATATACACAGATGATACACAATTCTATTTCCCAATAGCATCCGTTAATGAAGCTAAAAGAAAGATATATGAAATAATGAATGACATTAAGGCTGGGATGTTAACAAAAAAGCTCAACCTCAATGAAGATAAAAGTGAAAATATTATTTTTGGAAATTAAACAAATATAAAAAGAATCGAATGCTTCCAAAGAATTGAAATAGGTCAATCGATCATTAACCTAAAGAAATCCGTCAGAAATCTTGGAGTAACTATGGATGATAGACTGACAATCAATGAACATATAAATATGGTAAGAAATCTTAACTATCACATTAAAAACATAGCATTTATTAGTAAATACTTAAATGAAAAATCTATGGCCATACTCATTAATAACCATATATTTTCAAGAATTGATTAATGCAACTCACTGTTTTATGGCTTACCAAATTATCAGCAGAAGAAAATTCAAAGAGTACAAAACAGAGCCTCTAGATTAATAAACGGACTACACAATAGGGATAGAATTACCCCTGCACTAATTAAAATACAATGGCTGCCGGTAAAGGCGAGAATTGAATACAAGCTACTCTTACTAACGTTTAAGATACTAAACCAAAATGAACCTAAATATCTAAAAGAATGCCTGAACAAACTAGAATTAGAAACAAATGTTACCATAAAACACATGAGTGAAAAACATAGACTATCTGAACCAAGAACAAATAGTAAAATTGGTGAAAGGGCTTTTAGCTACTGTGCGCCTAGACATTATAATAAACTGCCAACGGAAATGAAGGATCTAAAGGGAGTAATTGAATTTCAGAAGAAACTAAAGACATTACTTTTCACAAGATCATATGATTTGGAGGATGCTACAATCAAGGAATTGTTTAAGTTATAATGAAAATGTTTTGTTAGATGATTGATATGGACCCACCCGAGAAGTATTTCACTCGACTTCAGTAGAGGGTTGGATTTAAACCCAAAACAAGTAAACAAGTAAGAATGGGGTATGAATAGGCCAGAATATTCGGTGTATGTGTAGACAGAGACAAAAGGAACCATGACCAGAGAGAGGGTCCAAAGGACCCAATAAATTGATAGCAGTAGTATCTCTACAGGTGGCTGGTGCCTTGGCCAACCTACTACCTACAAGGGACTGTAATGGAAATAGAGGATGCCCTCATAGGAAGGGTTCAGCCATTACTAGATTTTAAGGATATTTGCAAAAGACGGCTACAGCCAGTAGTGGAAATCGGGGAGGTTGTCATAAGCGCGGTGTACAGTACTAGTACTGGGAAATGAAGATGTTGCCATAAGAGAGGTACTGCCAGTATAGGAAATCATGGACATTGCCATATAAGAGATACTGCCATTACTGGAAATCGAGGATATTGCCATATATATATATATATATATATATATATATATATATATATATATATATATATATATATATATATATATATATATATATATATATATATGTGTGTGTGTGTGTGTGTGTGTGTGTATATATATATATTCCTTTATACGAGCATACTTAATTTCAGGTAATACAAATAAGTAAGTAGAACTTATAAATGGAAAATCTCATATATAGTTTTTTTTTTTAATTTTAAAATTATGTTATTTGTATAATTCATTTGTTATTTTTGTAATTCTAAAACTGGTGGAAACCGGTTAGCAGATTTATTGGGATGAAATAATTAAACTGATTTTTATTTATTATTTTAGCTTTTTTACCATTGTCAGATCATTCAAAACCCTTTTCTAGATCACGCAGTTACAAAATCTTGCATTGTAGACGATGTATAATTTCAAAACCCGCTGGCGTCATGCCTTCTTGTGTCCTAGAATCTGTCTTCCAAAAAAAAAAAAAAAAAATTCTTTTGTATAGATTAAAAATAGAAATAATATGAGTAAAGGGAATGTTACACATAATTCAGTGTTAAAATTTTGTTATCCGATTAAGCTTTTATTGACCAGATAATAAAATATTTGTAGGAAGTCAGGAAAAGGAGATATGGGAAAAAAATCAAGGTCGTAAATAAAGTTAAGAGGGGGACAAAATACATAGTGGTTATAGCATACTGCTTTTCCACCTAGAGCTGTAACTTGGGTAATAATAATAATAACAACAACAATAATAATAATAATAATAATAATAATAATAATAATAATAATAATAATAATAATAATAATAATATTTCATTAATTATGAAATCAAATTTTACATAGCTTTTCATTTCATTCTAAAGCTAAGTCTTATTGTTAAGACGTTGAAACACATACGCATATACGCAAAATCAATCAGAAACAAATACGCAACACAGACATACGCACGCTCATTCACAAACACTAGCACACACAAAAACACATATACCATACTAGGCAGTATATCCTAACAAGTCAAGTTTGCCAATAGTTATACAAGCGGATGGCCAACTTTTATGTAGTAACGAGTACTTTGAGTGTGGAGGAAATACCGTCCTGAATCTCGATGAAGTAACTGGCAGCAGGGTGATGGATTTAATTTAAGGCGATAGACAAAAGTCTCTTTGGCTTCTACTCTCGATGCCTGGCGGATGATCTTACTGAAATCAGTATGGACCAGCAGAGGTAACTTAACTTGGTTAGATTGGCAGTGCACATCACAAAGATCTGGCTATCCTGTGATGAATTTAGCCAATGAATCCTCTATGGATCTAGCCTGGCTATGGATAGCAAAAATAAGAGAATGGACCCCAGTCCCGAACGCAGCGGGGTGCTAAAAATTTCTCAGTAAATAAATACTAAAGAAAATTAGAAAATTGTTGATCGGAATGTTAGAACCATTAACTAGATTGTGAAGTTACAAATGAAGGATGAATTTCTGAAACGTAGTTTGCATATCTTAGCTCAAACTGAAATACGGTATAAGAGGTTATATATATATATATATATATATATATATATATATATATATATATATATATATATATATATATATATATATATATATATATATATATATATATATATATATATATGTGTGTGTGTGTGTGTATTATATATATATATATATATATATATATATATATATATATATATATATATATATATATATATATATATGTGTGTGTGTGTGTGTGTGTGTATTATATATATATATATATATATATATATATATATATATATATATATATATTTATATATATATATATATATATACGTATGTATATATATATATATATATATATATATATATATATATATATATATATATATATACGTATGTATATATATATATATTTATATATATGTATATGTGTGTATTATATATATCTATCTATCTATCTATATATATATATATATATATATATATATATATATATATATATATATATATATATATATATATATATATGTATATATATATATTTGTGTATTATATATATATATATATATATATATATATATATATATATATATATATATATATGTGTGTGTGTATTTATATATATATATATATATATATATATATATATATATATATATATATATATATATATATATATATATATATATATATATATATATACTCAGGATGAACAGATGGACTTGGAAGAGAAGGGGTAGAAATGATAATGATACCAAGAGCAGAAAAGGCATTAAAGGAATGGAGAGCTGTAAATAGTAGATTGTTACTTACAAAGTTCAAATCAAAGTTGTGCAATATGTTTATTATACTCTGTTATGCACCAAAAAATGATTTCCCTGAAGAAAGGAAAGATAAATACTATGAAGAACTGCAGAGTGTAATAGATGAAGTCTCACAGAGAGATATGAGAATTGTTATTGGTGACTTCACTACTAAAGTATAAAGGATTATCCAAGGTATAAAGAATATGATAGGTGTTGAGGGTCTTAGCGAAGTTGCGAAAGAAAATGGGGCACATTTTATAAGTTTAAGTTCAGCAAACAATCCTGTTATTAGAGGTATACTCTTCCAACATAGGGATATCCACAAATATACAGGTATTTCACAATGTGGTAATTACAAAAAACAAATAGATCATTTAGGTATTATTAGATATAAAAACGGAGGAATGACAAATGTAAGAAGCTAAAAAGGTGTATATATTGGTAGTGATCACCAGCTCCTCATTACCACAATTAGATTAAAACTGAAAGCACCCAACAGAAATGTAGATGGAACACCTAGATGGACAAAGGACATTTACAAGTGAATTTAGGAATTGATTTGCTGTCTTAGATACTTTATGAGGCGAAGAGTAGACAATTAATGAAGAATGGGGTGATATAAGACCATAGTCAGTTGGCAGTGAAGTTTTGGGACCTGCAGTTACAAGGAGAAAACCATGGATATCAAATGATACTTATGATTCTATAAAAATGAGAGAGAAAGAAAATTATTGTTGAGAGTTTTCGAGGAAGTAATGCAAATTACAAGGTAGATCATGTTAAGTTTTCCATTATTGATAATGAAGTGCAAAAGAAATGCCAGCAATGACTAGAGGGAATATCTAGACAGGAATGCAGATGAGGCTAACAAAGCTATGCATTCAGGGAGTAGTTGTAGTGTAAAAATTTCTCATAGAATTATTAATGAAATCTCTACTGGGACAAAGATGAAGAACCATATACCCCAAAAAAAAAGAGAGATGGATAACAACAGAGAGGCAATGTTAAATGGAACACTGTAGTAAGGTCATGGATAGGAGATGTGAAGGGAAGAATCTGATTGATATATCTGGAGCGGAGGAAGACCTTGATGTGGCCATGAATGAATTCAGTGTATATGAAGTCGAATCTATCATTAAAAACTAAGTAGATGGAAAGTCCCTGGATAGTAGGGAATTACTGCTAAGATGACATTGGCCGAATAAGAAGTGACTCCAGGAATATTCACAAGATTATTTTGTAGAATGTGGCGTGAAGAGGAAAAAACTGAAGAATAAGTGCTAAGAGTGTTGGTGAAAATGGCAGAAAAAGATCTCACTGATTGCATTAATTAAATAGGCATAACACTTACGTCAGTTGGCATATAGCATGCTCATTTTAAAGACACTAGAGAGAAAGAGAGATAAAAAGCTGAAAGATGAACAAGCAGGATTTCGAAAAAAGTGTTGTACTGACCAAATTTTAATTTAAAGACATGTGGTTAAGGAGTGTGTACCATATAGAAATCCACATTTGCTGGAGTTTGTGGACTATGAAAGAACCATTTATAGTATGCAACGGCCAATATTGTGAAGAGTTATTATAGAGCTCCCCTCAAATATATAAATTTGATTAGGTCTCCTCATGAGCATAGCAAGTGCCAAGTTAATGTTAGTGGAGTCCTATCAAAAGAATTTCCAGTGAACAACATAGTACTCCAAGGGAATGTGTTGTCACCTATGTTGTTAACCATCTCTCGATTTTTGTACTGCAGAGAACAGTTGGGTATAGTGGAGTAGGATTGGACTTGATTGGTAAGAGGAAATAAGTGAACCTAGAGTATGCCGATGCAGTTCTTATTAGCTGAACAACAAAAGTGTTAGTGGTAGATATTAATGAGAGTGTATTTATAAATTCTAAACGATCATCAAGTTACGTTTCATAAATTAGAGTAAGTAGCTAGATCTTATATGAAAGACAAGAGAAAGATATTTCTATGCCTTTGGCAAAAGAATAAGATCTTGGTATAT